>NC_082381.1:4870911-4873411 GCF_027477595.1 Haemorhous mexicanus
GTGTGTCTGTGTCTGTGTGTGTGTCTGTGTCTGTGTGTGTGTCGGTGTCTCTGTCTGTGTTTGTGTGTGTGTCTGTGTGTGTGTGCCTGTGTGTATCTATGTTTGTGTGTGTCTGTGTGTGCGTATGTTTTTGTGTCTGTGTGTCTGTGTGTGTGTGTCTGTGTGTTAGTGTGTCTGTGTGTGTGTGTGTGTGTGTGTCTGTGTGCGTTTGTCTGTGTGTCTGTGTGTGTCTGTGTCTGTGTGTGTGGTTGTCTGTGTGTGTGAGTCTGTGTTTCTTTGTTTATCTGTGTGTGTCTGTGTGTGTGTGTCTGTGTCTGTGTGCATGTGTGTGTGTCTGTGTGTCCCTATATGTGTGTGTGTGTGTCTCTCCATGTCTGTGGGTGTGTGCCTGTGTGTGTGTGTGTTAGTGTGTGCTTGTGTGTTTTCAGTGTGTCTGTGTTCCTGTGTCTGTGTGTCTTTGTGTGTGTGTGTGTGTGTGTGTGTGTCTGTCTGTCTGTGTGTCTGTGTGACTGTGTCTCTGTGTGTCTGTGTCTGTTCCTGTGTGTTTGTCTTTGTGTGTGTGTGTGCCTGTGTGTGTCTATGTGTGTGTGTGTCTGTGTGTGTGTGTCTATGTGGGTGTCTGTGTGTGTGTCTGTGTGTGTGTGTCTGTGTGCGTGTGTCTGTGTGTGTCTATGTGTGTGTGTGTCTGTGCGTGTGTGTCTGTGTGTTTGTGTCTGTGTCTGTGTGTCTGTGTCTGTGTGTGTGTGCCTGTGTGTGTGTCTGTCAGTGTCTGTGTGTGTGTGTGTGTGTTGTCTTTGTGTCTGTGTCTGTGTCTGTGTCTGTGCATCTGTGTGTCTGTGTGTTTCTGTGTTTATCTGTGTGTGTCTGTGTGTGTGTGTGTCTTTGTATCTATGTGTGTGTGTCTGTCTGTATGTGTGTGTTTGTGTGTGCATGTTTGTGTGTCTCTGTGTGTCTGTGTGTTTGTTCCTGTGTATGTGTGTCTGTGTGTGTGTGTGATCTGTGTGTATGTGTGCCTGTGCATGTATGTCTGTGTGTCTGTTGGGGTGTCTGTGTGTCTGTCTGTGTGTGTGTCTGTTTGTCTGTCTGTGTGTGTGTCTGTGTGTGTCTGTGTGTGTCTGTGTGTGTGTGTGTCTGTGTGTGTGTGTGTGTCTGTGTGTGTGTGTCTGTGTGTGTCTCTGTGGGCCTCTGTGTGTGTGTGTCCTTGTATCTGTGTGTGTGTGTCTTTGTCTGTGTGTGCTTGTCTGTGTATGTATGTCTGTGTGTGTCTCTGTGTGTGTGTTTTTTTGTGTGTCTGTGTGTGTGTGTGTCATTTTGTGTGTGTCTGTTTGTGTGAGTCTCTGTGTGGGTGTCTGTGTGTGTGTCTGTGGGTGTGTCTGTGTGTGTGTGTTTATGTGTGTATGTGTGTGTGTCTGTGTGTGTGCGCCTGTGTGTGTGTCTGTATCTGTGTGTGTGTGTGTTGTCTGTGTGTCTATGTGCATGTGTCTGTGTGTCTGTGTGTCTTTTTGTGTATGTCTGGTTGTGTGTGTATGTTTTTGTGTCTGTGTGTCTCTGTGTGTGTGTCTGTGTGTTAGTGTGTCTCTGTGTGTGTGTGTGTGTCTGTGTGCGTTTGTCTGTGTGTCTGTGTGTGTCTGTGTCTGTGTGTGTGGTTGTCTGTGTGTGTGTGTCTGTGTTTCTTTGTTTATCTGTGTGTGTCTGTGTGTGTGTGTCTTTGTCTGTGTGCATGTGTGTGTGTCTGTGTGTCCCTATATGTGTGTGTGTGTGTGTGTGTCTCTCCATGTCTGTGGGTGAGTGCCTGTGTGTGTGTGTTAGTGTGTGCTTGTGTGTTTTCAGTGTGTCTGTGTTCCTGTGTCTGTGTGTCTTTGTGTGTGTGTGTGTGTGTGTGTCTGTCTGTCTGTCTGTCTGTGTGACTGTGTCTCTGTGTGTCTGTGTCTGTGTCTGTTCCTGTGTGTTTGTCTTTGTGTGTGTGTGTGCCTGTGTGTGTCTATGTGTGTGTGTGTCTGTGTGTGTGTGTCTATGTGGGTGTCTGTGTGTGTGTCTGTGTGTGTGTTGTCTGTGTTTCTGTTGTCTGTGTGTCTGTGTGTCTGTGTCTATGTATCTGTGTGTCTGCGTGTGTGTCTGTGTGTGTGTGTCTCTATTTCTGTGTGTTTGTGTCTGTGTGCGTGTCTGTGTGTCTGTGTGTCTGTGTGTGTGTCTCCTCGTGTGGGTTTCTGTGTCGTTTTCTCTGTGTGTGTGTGTGTGTGTGTGTGTGTGTGTGTGTGTGTGTCTGTATGTGTTTTCCTGAGTGTCTGTGTCTGTGTCTGTGTGTTTGTTGTCTGTGTGTCTGTGTGTCTGTGTTTGTGTATCTGTGTGTCTGTGTGTTTGTCTGTGCCTAAGTGTGTCTGTGTGGTTCTGTGTGTGTCTGTATGTGTGTGTCTGTGAGGGTGTGAGTGTGGGTGTCTATGTGTGTGTGTCTTTGCATCAGTGAGTGTGTGTCTGTGTCTGTGTGTCTTTGTTTCTGTGT
>NC_082381.1:5175911-5415099 GCF_027477595.1 Haemorhous mexicanus
GCTGGCACAGACACAGCTGAAGTGATCTCTGGTGTGAGGGGATGGCCCCTGAGCCAGAAATGGGGCAGCACTGTTAAACTGCAGAGCCTTTTGCACACGTGGCAGAGGTAAATGAAACTGAAGTTAGACCCAGAAATGTCCTTTTCTCTTTTTTTACTTCTCTCTTTGCTGTTCAGGAATTAAAACAATTTTTCATTGGTTTAATTCCTGCTGTTCAGAAATTAAAACTTGATTTCCATTAATTTCCTTTTCTTTGTGCACCTTTGAGATATTTCACTGATGGAAGAAGCAGTAGTGGAGCTGAATACCTACCTGTCACATGAGAATGGACGGCTGCAGGAGCTGGCTGATGTTCTTCAGGAGAAGCACAGAGTCATGTCTCAGGAGGTAGAAATAGGAGAGAGGAAGAAATCTGCTTTACAGTCCTGCTTAGCATAATTTATGGTTCCCATGGATTGGAAGGCAGTTCATTTTTTTGGAGAGGCACAAGAGGAGCATGGTTTGAAAGTTACCAAAAGGGTTGTTGTGGAGAGCTGTTCATAGATTTTCTGTATAAATTATATTGATTTGCTTGTTACATCACTAAAGGAAAGGATATTAGTACATCAGTGAACTGAATGGATTTAACTTTTAAAGAAGAGGGGAGAGCAGAGAAACTGGGGGCACATGATGCTGAGGTGGCTGTGTAGACACCTGGAACAGTCAAGATGACATTCCTGTCATTCTCAGTTCCTTGGTTTCTCTGTGTAATTTGACAGTGTAATGATATCGGTTACAGGATGATCCCAGTTGTTAAAGGATTCACATTAGTAGCAGCATATGTTTGAGAGATTTCAGTTCATTTAAAAATTGTAGTTTTGCTGGTCTTGCTCAGCATCAGACCTCTGAGCACTTAGGTGCTCTGTAGAGTATATGGACATAGAGATTGAAAAGATTAAAATCCAAAAAAGGCTTTGAATAAGCTGAGGTGGCTGCCTCTGTGTTCTGCCAGATATTACAAGCTTCCTGCTCTTTCTCCATTTTCAGTTTTGTCTTAATTTTGTTGCTGTCTTGAGATTTAGCCAGTGTAAAATTCAGGACAGTGCATGGAATAGTCTGTCACCACAGCAAAAGATGAAAAGCACATGATGAGTAAGAGAAAAATGACTCCTGAGCAGCATCAGGAAGAGTTGGGTCTATGCAATGTGCTCACTGAAGCACTCCTTTGATTGCAGTTCTCCAAGCTGCAAGAGAGGGTGGAGACAGCAGAATCCCGGGTGTCTGTCCTGGAGACCATGATTGATGACCTTCAGTGGGACATTGACAAGATCCGCAAGAGAGAGCAGAGGCTCAACCGCCACCTGGCCGACGTCCTGGAGCGAGTAAGCGCTGGCCAGGAGACCTGGGAAGTGGGGGTGGTGTTGGATGGGTGTGTGACATCCTCTCTGGGACTTTGCTGTGTGACATCCTCTCTGGGACTTTGCTGGGAGAGCTGAGAACCTGCAGTGCTCCTTCTTTGGTCTTGGACCTGCTGCATCACTCTTGCCAGTATTTCATTGGGTCTTGAGGAAATCTCTTGCATTTTTTGCAGGTAAATTCCAAAGGCTACAAGGTGTATGGAGCTGGGAGTAGCCTCTATGGGGGAACAATCACCATTAATGCCCGCAAGGTGAGGTCAGGAGCTTGGTTGTGGGCGAGGGGAAAAATAAATTCAAGGAGAACAAGGGCCACAATTTGAACAGAATTTTGATACTTATTTTAGATAATTTTTAGATCCTGTGCCACAAAGCTGGGTGACTCTGGGCAAGCCATTTTGTCTGTGTATGAGTTTTCTACTCATACACAGACAAAAAGAAACACCTGGTGAAATTAGATTCTGTCTTGCTTGGTCAAGTTACCTGACTGCTCAGGGTGTAGCTGCTGTTACTGCATGAACAGATAGTTCATTAGCACTCTCAGGAGACACATTAACAGTAGGATTTACAAGCAGTTTATCCTAACAGTTTGAGGAGATGAACGCAGAGCTGGAAGAGAATAAAGAGCTTGCTGGGAATCGCCTTCATGAATTGGAGGAACTACGTCAGGATCTTGAGGAAGTAACAACACAGAATGAAAAGCTCAAGGTGAGACGTGTAGCTGTGTAAGGATGAAGGTGTTCTGTGGGATGGGCTGCCCTCAGCCTTGCAGTGCTGTGTCTGCAGAAAACCTCATTGCAGTGTCTGTTCTGAGCCTGCTCTTCAGCTGTGTTACACTTTGCTCCAGGTACGATTGAGCTAGTCTGTGGCTCCACTTGCAGCTCAGTGCGTTGGTGACACCACGTGGCCACCATTGGAAATTGTAATGGTTTCCTGCCCATGTCCCGTTCTGATCTTTGAGTCCATTTTAACCAGATCTGGTAAAAACTGTCTTCATCTCTTTACAAGTAGTGATCCCTCTTCTGCTTTCCCCATGTCCTGTGCAAGTGGAACCAGAGAACAGAAACAATCAGGGTACATGTGTGGGGAGAGAGGCTCTTGAAAGAGTCAAAGAATTTCTGCCTTCCCCACTGGGGAGTATGGATAGATGGGAGACAGCCTGTGAGTTTGTGATGTTTTAAAAGTGGTAACAAGAAGCTGTGACTGTGTGGTAAATAAGTACATGATGGAGAGAATAATCCAAATTTCATCCTAGTGGTCAGTGCCAGTTATAAGAAATGTCTGTCTCAATAACTTAAATCCAGAGATCTGATGCTGGAAACTGTCTTGAGGCATCTCTGAATTCTGTTTATCCACATGAGTTTGTTTAGAGAGAAGTGGTCTTTAGCTTACAACTCCCCCCCCCCCCCCCATTACTTTTAAGCTAAATGCATGTGTATATCTGTCTCTTTCACTGCTGCTAGTCACAATAATTTGCTAACTTTTTTTTCTTGGAGTTCAGTTCTATACCTCTGGGATTTTTTTTTTATTTCTCTTTCTTTCAGTTATGTCCTACTAGTAGAAGGCTGACGTAATGCCTACTTGCATGTGCATTTTCTCTGTTCTCTCCTACTTTTCTATGTGTCCATCTTTACTGATCTGGGTGTTTACAATTTATTATGTTTTCCAAATTCATATCTTTGAGAGAAACTATTTCAGGATCCAAGAGTGAAAAATTTCTGTCATGTGGTTGTGCTAGAGAGGCCACCTAGTGCATGAAGAGAACACAGACACTTTTTAAGATTCGTACTGAATCATATCACTTGGACCTTCTTCACAGCAGTGCCATTCAAGTTCTGCTTTTGTCTTTGCTTGTGGCAGCTTGATTTATTGTTCTGTCTTGAGAGACAGAATTCAAATGCAAAGGCAAGGAGATAATTTTCCCTTTTGTGGCATTTTTTTGTGTCCCAACCAGGTTGAGCTGCGACGGGCAGTGGAAGAGGCTGTGAAGGAGACCCCAGAGTATCGCTGCATGCAGTCCCAGTTTTCTGTTTTGTACAACGAGAGTCTGCAGCTGAAGGCACACCTTGACGAGGCCCGCACGCTGCTCCACGGCACCCGCGCCACGCACCAGCGCCAGGTGGAGCTGATCGAGGTAACACCTCTGCTCCCCCAGCCTGGGAGCTCTGTCATGACACCAGCCATCACTGCTGGCTCTGTGTGCCTCTGCAAATGCTCAGGAAATAGATGCTTCTGGCAATAATTCAGGCTCTGGTGGTACCTGATATTGATGAGGTGAGAGATACTCCAGGTTCAAAGCACCAAGTTCTGTTTCTTTTTTGTTCTCAGAGGGATGAGGTCAGCCTTCACAAGAAGCTACGCACTGAGGTGATTCAGCTGGAGGACACCCTGGCACAAGTCCGCAAAGAGTATGAGATGTTGAGGATAGAGTTTGAACAGACTCTTGCTGCCAATGAACAAGCAGGTATGGTGTTGTCTGCTGTGACTAAAAACAAACACCGCCTACCCACCAATGCCCATTAGGGGCTACAGTGGTTGATCCTTTGTTACTGTTAAATACTTGTTCTGGCAGGTCTCCTCATCTCAAAACAAAGCTCTTCACCTGTTTTTTTGGGACGCCAGTTCCATATTATCTGACGTATTTCTAGATGCTGCATAATAGATACATTTTGCTAACAGTTTGGTTTATGGCAGGATATATTACATTATTAAAAATTTCCTGGGGGGAGGATTCATTTCCAAGTCTGTAAGGACAATGTAGATAGCAAAGCAGTGATTCTTAAATTTCATCAGAAGAAATAAATTACTTCTGAAGCAGCATTTAAATCAGATTCCTTTTGTAGCATGACATGTTTCCCTTAGGATCATGGTCATTAAAAGAATGTTAAGTGGGAACTTACGACTGTGAATTTGCAAGGACTTATGGTTGCATATAAAACTGGCATGACTTTCCTTCTGCAAGTGTTTTGTGTTGCTCTGTTATGTGGCAGAATGGTGATAGTCTTGTTTTTTTCTTTGTCATTGTCACTTAGCTTGTTCTCCATCTCCATGAAAGTCCTCAAGAAGGTTGACAGAAGTGTGGTTTGTTGCAGAGGTGTTTCTGTTTTTTCAGGCCCCATTAATCGGGAGATGCGTCACCTCATCAGCAGCCTCCAGAATCACAACCATCAGCTGAAGGGAGAAGTGCTGAGATACAAGCGCAAACTGAGAGAGGCCCAGTCTGACCTGAGCAAGGTAACACAGCAGAGAATGCCAGAAAAGAGGGGAAAGTGCTTAGGAGAAGGGGGAATGCTGTCACCCTTGCCAGGAGTACCAACCTTTCTGATACGCTGTGCAGGACGCAGTGAAATTTTCTGTGGAGCTCTGCACTCTGCTGCTTCCTTTGACCACACAAATGCTCTTCCTTTGTAGCTGTGTGGTGCTCCATGTAAAGGGGGCATGGAAGCATGGATCTAGGAAGACAAGGGAGAAGGGGCTAAGGAAGACTCCTGGCTAAGAACTTACACATTTGTTTTCTTGGTGATCTCTCTTGCTGTTCCACGCCAGATCCGCTCTCGCAGTGGCAGTGCTCTCCTCCAGTCCCAGTCCAGCACTGAAGACACAAAGGAGGAACCTGCAGAGATCAAGCAGGAGCCTGATGATCCTTCTGCCCAAGGGACTGTTCCCAAGGCTGCTTCTGAAGACATTAATGAGATGAAGGCCAGGCGAGATGAAGAGGAACGGGAGCGGGAGAGACGGGAAAGGGAGAGGGAACGAGAGAAGGAAAAGGAGAGGGAGAAAGAGAGAGAACGTGAAAAAGAGAAAGAGAAAGAAAAGGAACGAGAGCGGGAAAAGCAGAAGCAGAAGGAATCTGAGAAGGAGAGAGAGTCGAAAGAGAAGGAAAAAGGCAAGCATGAAGATGGGAGAAAGAAGGAGGCTGAAGTGATCAAGCAGCTGAAGGCTGAGCTCAAGTAAGAGTTGCTGTTTCTCCCTTTCCTGTGGGAGCAGTGCCCAAGCCTGGGGTGTTCACGTGGTCTTGCTTTTACGGGATCAGCATCACTGGAGTTTGGAAACAAGAGAGTTTCTTGATAGCCTTTGTATCTGACTGTGATGTGGTCAGTGCAGTAGCCTAAAGCATGAATTACCAAAGCAGATACTTCATGGTGTGGGTCATGTAATGTTGATTTGTTGCTGTCAAAACAATAGCATAGCAGCAGGTTATTAATAGAGGACACAGCAGTGTTCCCGCTTGTGGATGGTTCCCAAAGCAGAGGTTGATAGTTTGTAGGTATTATTAGGATATGTATTTCACCTCCAGCTCACTTCTTGCATTTCAACCCATGTGCCTGAACATGTTTTATTTCCAGCCTATACTCAGCTGCTGTTTTATGTTACTAGGATAAAATGAGCCACCAACAACTCCATATGCATATGGGAGATGAGAGAATATTGCCGGGCTGTGCTACTGGCTGTGTAACAGTGGTTTTGCTGCTGTGTTCTCACTGTGGTCTGTCTCCCTTTTTCCAGGAAGGCCCAGGAGAGCCAGAAGGAGATGAAACTGTTGCTAGATATGTACCGCTCTGCCCCCAAAGAGCAGAGAGACAAAGTGCAGCTCATGGCAGCTGAGAAGAAGGCAAAAGCTGAGGTATTCCTAATTTCTCTTCCTCTTTTCTTAGTAATGTGTTACTTAAACTTCTTTTCAGATACTCTGCAGCAGAACTGTGTTGTTTCTCCTCTCAGAACTGAGGATTGTTTGTCTTCTCAGCTTTGTCTCTTAGATATTGGAATGGTCCGGAGATAAACAGGGACTAGTAGCTAGTGCAGGCACACTCACACAACAATCTCTAGGTTCAAAAGCACAGACCCATTTGCAGATCCCTTCAGTTCCAGCATGTCCCTCTCTTTGGGACCCCTGTGGTTCCAAGCCCCTCTTGCCTTCTTCACAAGCAAGATCTCACCTATAGGCAGCATTCCTCTGTGCAGCACACACATGTGGGGTAGAGAGTTAGATTACATGGCGATACTTAGGAAAATGTGTAATGAAAAGATACGAGAAGATAGGACAGGACAGGCTGTGCTGATTGTGGGAAGGCTGAGCCAGGCAAATGTGTACTGAAGGCCCGTATTTCCCATGGGACTGGCTCCTTTTATACCCTTCCCTGTCTAACCCCAATTTGTTCAACCTTGATCTCCGTTTTCCAGCACATTGCTCTGGATTTGAGCAGCTCTTGATTGCCACAGAGCTCTCCCAGTTCAGGAGCCATTCCTGCTTTACAGTGTTAACTGTTACAAAGTCACAGCTGACCTTTCTTTAGGTGGTTCCTGTAATTTCTTGGAAGCTGTTGTGACTGGAGAGGTTTGCTTCCTCTCTTTGTCTCTGTGTTTGTTTTGTCAGGTTTGTGTCTCTGTATATTTTGGTTTGGGTTTTCTCCTTCTTCCACACTCAAATAACCTTGATGGAGTAAACATTCACACTCTTATGTGCTCTCAACAGTTAGTGTGACTGACAGGTTTCATTCTCATCACTGCCTCCCTTACCATTTGTCTGCCAAATTTGTATCTCTGTATGTTTTATTTTGCCTCCTCCTTTTCCTGTTATCTCCTGCTTGTATGGAAGAAGGTCCTTGACCAGATGGCCTTAAAGGAGCAGATGCTCTCTGAGCCCATATCCATACATGTACAATTGCAGGAGACTGATGTTCCTACTCTGATAAAAGATGCTGTGAAATTTTCAAAGGTGGAAGTCAAGATCTTGGGCCTGCAGCTCATCTCAATGGTACATCTGCCTGTAATACTCTGTCAAAACAACCTGGGTTTTTTTGCTATGCTTTGAGGGCAGTCCTGAGTGTTTCAGAGAATTCTGGAGAAAACAGGCTCTGAACAATGCTCAGGGCATATCCTTGTGTTTAGTGTTGTTTCTGGTTGGGTCTTGTAGCTTGAAGAACTGAGGCAGAGGGTGAAAGAATTGGAGGACAAGGAAAAAAAGGAGAGTAAGAAGATGGCTGATGAGGATGCCCTCCGCAAGATCCGAGCAGTGGAAGAACAGATTGAATATTTACAGAAGAAACTTGCCATGGCTAAGCAGGTGAGAAATTCCTGATGAGTTATCTTTTGGCTGGGGCAACTGGAGGAGCTGCCTTCAGGTTACATCCAGGAAGAGAGAAGGAATTTATATCTGTGTGGGCCAGAGATGGGAGTTTGGTGCTTGTGTACCAAAGGGGAAGAAAACTGCGCAAGTAAAAGAACCACCAGCAAAATAACCCCCCTCCACCCTCAGTTCTAGGATATCTCAGGCAGGCCATGGTGGGAAATGTTTGATAACAATTAAACATTAAATAAACAGTTAAACATGTGGCCTTGGTGAAGCACACAGAGGAGAATTGGCTTTATCAGCCATTAGGGGAAGAGATTACAATTTCTTTTTAAGAGTGATTACCTCCTCAGTTCATCTAGTCAATATGTTTGCATGGGAGTGGTACATACCTTCTGCTAAAAAAGGCTCAATCCAATGAGAGATTGGCTTGTCTCTACCCTACACCTCAGCAGGGTAGAGGCAAGCCAATGAATTGACATGTGCTTGCTTAGAATTTGTATTCTTGTTATTGTAGAACAGAACTGCTCTACCTTGTCAATGCTGAAGTGGCCAAAGTGAGTTTAAGGAGCTTGGCAGCCTTTAGTTGGAAGCTGTTGAGCTGTCCACATGTAGAAATTTTGGCGTGGTGTATCTGACAGCAGTTCAGCTGCTGGGAATTGGGTGTTGGTTTCTGCCCAGCTCTGGCAACGACTGTGTCAAACCTGATTCTGCCAGACAAGTGACAGGTGACCATCTTTTCTCTGCACCTTCAGAGTATCTCTGCTGTGGTTCAGACTTGTAGGGAATACATTTTTCTGGTTTTTGGGATAATGGTGCTCCCTGACACCAAGAATCTTCCTCCATCTTCACTACCTTTGGTGTCTCTGAATAAAATATTCAGGCTCACTCTAGGGGGTCCAGGGCACAGTTTGGCCAGAGCCTGTGATGTTTTTGCAGGAGGAAGAGGCCCTGCTGTCAGAAATGGATGTCACAGGCCAAGCCTTTGAAGACATGCAAGAGCAGAACATCCGCCTGATGCAGCAGCTGCGGGAGAAGGATGATGCCAACTTCAAGCTGATGTCAGAACGTATCAAGTCCAACCAAATCCATAAGCTGCTGAAAGAGGAAAAGGAGGAGCTGGCAGACCAAGTTTTGACACTGAAAACACAGGTAATAAGGAAAAAGGAGAGGGGACAAGAGAGCTGGTGGGGAGATGGAGGTGTGGGTTATCTGTTTTACACAGCTGCACACAACCATTTGCTCTCTCCCCCACTGAGGAAAGGGGAAAGAAGCAAAAGGGACAAAGTGAGAAAACAGGTGAGCTGAATAAAGGCAGTTAAACAGTTAAAGCAGAGATGTCCATACAAGGAAAACAACAAATTAATTAATTAATTGGTTACTTCCTGGGGCAGGCAGGCAGTTGAGCCATCTCCAGGAAGGCAGGTCTTCATCAGGCCTTACTGTTGTTTAATAAACGCTGCAGCTCTGAACATCCTCCCACTGCCTCCTTTCCACCAGCTGTTATTGCTGAGCACAGCAGGGGTATGGAACACCCCTTGGGCCAGCTGGATCAGCTGTCCTGGCTGTGTGGCATCCCAGCTTCTTGGGTACCCTGAGCCTGCCTGCTGGTGGGCAGCATGAGACACAGAAGGTCTTGTGCTGTGTAAGTACTGCTCAGCAGCAGCTAAAACAGTGCTGTGTTTCTGACAGTGTTTTGCTCCAAAATGCAAAACATAGCAGCATGTGAGCTGCTCTAAAGAGAATTAACTGTCCTCACCAGAATCAGTCCAGGATGGTGTGTTCTCTCACCAGCCTGGGAATGCATCAGGATTCAAAGGGGCCTGTCATTGTAGGAAACTGAGGATGCTGTATGAGCATTACAATGTCCTACAGGTTCACTGCTATGGAGAGCAGAAGGGTGAGGAAAAGTGGGAAGTCCTTTTCCTGTTGGGATGGTACTTCTGCCTATAGCTGTATATATTGGTAAGAAGCAGGAGGAGTTGGAAACCATGGTTGAGTCTGTACTACCTCAGACATGGGCACAGGCTGGGAGAGGAAATCTCCGAGAGCAGTGGAGCAGAGAAGGACTTGTGGATTCTGATGGATGAGAGGCTGGACCTGACTCAGCAGCACACGCTGGGAGCCCAGAAAGCCAACTGCATCCTGGGCTGCATCCAAAGCAGCGTGGGCAGCAGGCTGAGGGAGGGGATTTTGCCCTTCTGCTCTGCCCTTGTGAGAGCCCAACTGCAGTGCTGCATCCAGCTCTGGGGTCCTCAGCACAGGAAAGACACATGGACCTCTTGGAGGGAATCCAGAGGAGCCTATAAAGATGATGAAAGAAATGAGCACCTCTGCTACAAGAACAGGCTGGGAGAGCTGGGCCTGTTCAGCATGGAGAAGAGAAGACTCAGGGGAGACTTCATTGCAGCCTTCCAGTACTTGAAGGGGGCTTAGAAAAGTGAGGAAGAGGAACTTTTTATATGAGCATACAATTACAGGACAAGAGACAATGGTTTTAAACTGAAAGAGGGCAGGCTTATATTAGATGTTAGGAAGAAATTCTTCACTCAGAGGGTGGTAAGGCACTGCTAGAGGTTGCCCAAAGAAATTGTGGATGCCCCATCCCTGGAAGTGTCGAGGGCCAGGCTTGGATGGGGCTTTGAGAAACATGCCCTAGTGGAAGTTATCCCAGAGAGGCTGGGACTAGAGGATCTTTAAGGTCCCTTCCAATCCAGGCCATTCTATGACTCTGTATCCTGTCATCCTTGGAACCGCTGTGGAACTGTTCACTGCCTTACAGCAAGTCTTTAAGCCACTGCCCAAAAATTAAGACTTTGTTGCAAATATTTGACCGCTGCTTTTAAACTTGTTTACAAGTGTTGACCAGAGAGATGTGGGTACAGCTCTCTGGATACAGGCACTGCTGTTCAGGGAGAAAAAGGCAAGCTGAAGGTGTGCTCCCTGGTGATGGGAAAGCAGGGGTAGTTTTACCCCTGCAGCTTGAATGACAGCTCTGAAGACCCACAGAGCATGCATTCATTGATTCCTTCTGTTCCCTCTGTGTCCCTTTCCAAGGTGGATGCCCAACTGCAGGTGGTACGGAAGCTGGAGGAGAAGGAACACTTACTGCAGAGCAGCATTGGAACAGGAGAGAAGGAGCTGGGGCTGCGAACACAGGCCCTGGAGATGAACAAACGTAAGGTGAGCGATGCTGTCCTTTCCTCTTGGGCTGTGAGGGGGAGCTGCTGCCTTGTGGGAGGCTTGGAAGGCTCTGAGCTCTCACTGGCATTACAGAACCTGGTATTCCCTGGTTTTGGATGAGTGTATCAGAAGGCTGAGGAGTCCTGAAGAGAATTATGATAAAGTACTAGAGATTGATGTTTTCCTTTGTTAAGGAGAAGCAGGTTATACGTTTTTCTGTGTAACCTGTGGTGAAGAAAGAGCAGCCAGATGAAGTTAACTGGGGTCAAAGCCTATGTAGCAAAGACGGGATAAGCAAAAGGAAATACAGCTGGGGAATGTGAACACTTTCAACAAATGCCTAAGATCAGTAAAGTAGGTGTGTTACCAGTAAAATAAGACGAAGTCTTATAGCTGCCTTTGTTGTTAAGTTTTAGTAGAAAAGCAGAAATTTTATCAAAACAGAAAGGAAAGCAGGAATATCACTGTGAAGAGGAGCTGGGGAGAATTCAGCAGTCACCTGTGCTTAGTATGACAATTTGTGGTATTAAGGGCATTTGGTTATATAGGTAGAAGAGAGCTGGTGAAAAGAGAAGATCGTTAGAAACAGGTATCTTGCAGTTCTGTCTATTAACAGCTACAGAACTGCCTCTGAACACTTTAATAGAGAAAATGTGGAAGCTGGAAGGCTGAAAGTACCTTAAGAAGATATGTGGATGATCATTAGGTTTTTTTCTAAGTGATGTGTTTTGCAGCATGCCAAGGTTTGGCTCTGCCCAAAGGAATCTTGAAGCTAAATGATTAGAACTTGCTGATAATAAGGTAATAACAAGGGTCTAGAAACTACTAGAGCTGTTCCTCTATGTTTGGTCCTTATATACTGGTTTTCTTTCTCAGGCCATGGATGCAGCCCAGCTTGCAGATGATCTGAAGGCCCAGCTAGAGCTGGCTCAAAAGAAGTTACATGATTTTCAAGAAGAGATTGTGGAAAACAGAGTAACTAGAGAGAAAGAGATGTTCAACTTCAAAAGAGCTGAGGTATACTTCCTATGCACAATCCTTCAAGATCTGTCTGCTTTAGTCTCCTTCTCCTTGTACATTGAGCTTGCAGAGGGTGAACTGCTTGCAGCTGAACTGCTCTTGGTGTCCAGTTTCACTTTGATTTCGGCTTCATCAGGGCTTGGCTCTTTCAGATTTTGTCCCCTGATAACTGACAATACTTGTAGCATCAGAGGAACATGTTGTCTCTTGGGTTATAGGGGATGAAACTAGGGGTGGCATGACTTAGCCAGGTGCACATTCTCTTTGGTCCCTGAAGAAGCTGATAGAGAATGTACTGCTCCTTCACTTGGTCTCCTGTTTTTGTGCAGGAAGATATTTCTAGGTTGCGCAGGAAGCTGGAGACCACAAAGAAGCCTGACATGGTTCCCAACTGTGATGAGATCCTCATGGAGGAAATCAAGGATTACAAGGTGAGTATCTGTGTCCCTCTACTTCCCTTTTTACCTTAGTCAGAAGATGCGTAGGCACACTTCCAGTATCTGACATCTCTCATCTGTACTCTGGCACTGGAGAAACCACATTGTCCTTCTGAGGAATGGAAGGACCTTCATGTTGAGACATCTCTGAGCCACAGCAGCTGGGCTGCAGCGCCCCTCACTGCTCTGTGTGTCTGTGTGTCTGTCTGTCTGTGTGCTGCAGGCCCGCCTGACGTGCCCATGCTGCAACATGCGCAAGAAGGACGCGGTGCTCACCAAGTGCTTCCACGTCTTCTGCTTCGAGTGCGTGAAGACACGCTACGACACCCGGCAGCGCAAGTGCCCCAAGTGCAACGCGGCCTTTGGGGCCAACGACTTCCACAGGATCTACATCGGCTGAGGCCCTCTCAGAGCCCCTGCTGGTGCTGAGCCAGCCTCCCTCCCTCCCTCCCTCAGCTTCTGCTGCCTGAGCTGCAGTGTCTCCTGGGAGGGGCCTTCAGGGTCTCGAAAGAAACACGCTCTGGATCTTGCTTCCTTTCTTGGCCTGTCCCTTAGTTTTTGTGTGTTCTTTGTGCCTGAGAGGAAATTTCCCATCCCTCGCTTTCACACTGCTAAGGTGGGAACATGCAGCTGAAGTGCTGCCTAGATGGGATAGAAGCTGAGCTGCAGCAGAGATTAGTGAGAGCTTCATTTGAGGGCTCTGCTAATTAAATCCCATTAAGGAATGGCACAGCTCCTGGGAGGGAAGTGTTTCCCAATTAACAGGCCCAATAGAGGCCAAGGAAATTAATCTGTAGACTCAGTGGAGCAACTCCTTAGGTACCTGTGTATCTTCCTGAGACAGGGCAAGAACCCCTGAGGGCTGGTGCACTAGGAAACCTTTGCCCAAACACATCTAAGTATCCAGAAAAGGAGAAAGGAGAGATCTTGGAGAAAATAGCATTCCACTGACGAGCCCTGGTTGATCTGCTCACCTTCCCCTAGGCTGAGGCATTGCTGTCATTGTCCTTCTCAGAAAAGGACTTTAGGTGGTTCCTTTGCTGCAGCTTTACCATAAAGATTAACCTTGTTATGTACAAATTCTTATTAAAGCTGTTGTTTGGTTTATTTTTCTGGTTCTCCTGCCTCTGGTACTGTCTGTCTGCTCTCCCATCTTTTGTCCAGTTCTTGGAAACATTTCTCACAAATTTTAAACTTCAACAGTAGAAACACTGAATTTCTTCCTTCCTCTCCTTTTAAAATATGCTCAGCTAGAGCAACTTTTGTTCCTTTGGCTGTATACCCAGTGGCTTATTCCTGACACAACAGGAGGGCCAGGATGCTGCATTATTTCTGCAGTCATTTTGTCATGGCTGCTGGGAATTTTGGCAGGGATGTCATGTGGCTTAGAGTCTCAGAGCTCCCTCTGCTTGGAGGCTGCATTTGAAGTTGACTCCTAAAATCAAAATGGGAAGTTGTTGATTTTTGACATTTCTTTCTAGGGTGTAGTGTTTTCCCTGTAAACCTAATTGGCATGGAAGGTGCACCTATCAGGTTTGTCTCATGGGTGTCCCTTCCCTGAAGCATGGAATCTCCTGCCTTCCTCCATCCCCTCCCTGCAGGAAATACCAGTTACAAAGTAAAGGAGTTCATCACAGGCTCTTACACTATTCATTATCTTGGTGAAAACATTCAGAATATATGAGTAAAGCCTTGTATATTTTGTTCCAGATTTCAAGGCAAGGTGTATTTTATTACCATCTGTATAGCAGTTGTCTTGTGTCAAGTGGGCAGTTTTCCTTATCTCTCTCTGAGTGATCACAATCACTCCACCCTAGGGAGGGAACATCTGCTGATAACAGGCTATTGAATGTCCCTGCGTGGCTGATAAGAACTATAGCATCCCATTGTGAGATGCTCCACCCAGAGGGAGGAGCCAAGCATTCCTACCCAGATAGAATTTGGAGAGCCTGGAATAACTGCACAGCTTCTCCACTGGATTTCCCAGAGGAACAGAAGCTGCCTCTTCCACTAGATCTTCAGAGGAAGACTACACCCTTTTCTATAGTATCCCTGATCCAGCAGAACCATACCTGACATTCCAGGAGGACTGCAGCCACTTTTCCAATTGGACTGCTACTAACACCCTGTCTTGGTTTGGATAAGACAGGTGCCTGCTAAAGAAGGCAGGAGCTTCCCCTGAAATGGAGAATGCAAACCCTCCCCACCCCTCCAAATTGCTATGAATTTTAAATTAAGGGGCTCTCAGGCAAAAAAAATACGGGAGCAGGAAATAACAGTTCTTTAATAGGGAAGGGGGGAAAAACCATAAAATGATAAAATAAAAACAATGCAGTACACTAAAATGACAGAGTCAGAACTCAACCTGACACCCTGTTGGTCAGGGTGCTGGCAGCAGTCCAGTTGGAAAAGTGGCTGCAGTCCTCCTGAGGTGTCAGGTGTGGTTCTGTTGGAGCAGGGGGTCCTGTAGAAAAAAAGGGTGATTCTTCCTCCGCAGATCCGTGGAAGAAGAAGCAGCTGCTGTTCCTCTGGTGAATCCAGTGGAGAAGCTGTGCTGGTGTGTCAGAATCTCCTGATTATATCTGGATAGCAATGCTCGGCTCCTCCCTCTGGGCGGAGCATCTCACAATGGGATGTTACAGTTCTTATCAGCCATGCAGTGACATTCAATAGCCTCTTATCACGGGATGCCCCCTGCTGAGGGAGGAGTGATTGTGATCTCGCAGGGAGAGAGATAAGGGGAAATTGCCCACTTAACACCTAGACAACTGCCATACAGATGGTAATAGAATACATCCTGCCTTGCAATCCAGAACACACCCTGACCAGCAGGGTGTCAGGCTGAGTTCTGACTCAGTCAGTGTTGTTCTAGGATATTGCATTGTTTTATTTTATCCTTTTATTTTTCTTCCCTATTAAAGAACTGTTATTTCCTGCTCCCATATTTTTTTCTCAAGAGCCCCTTAGTTTAAAACTCATAGCAATTGGGAGTGGTGGGGAGGGTTTACATTCTCCATTTCAGGGGAGGCTCCTGCCTTCCTTAGCAGACACCTGTCTTTCCAAGCGAGACAAAATGATGAGGAATCCTGAGAAGTGAGAAGGAACATGGCATCCTGCCTTTTCAAGGGGAACCTGGACTGCTGAGGGTTCCTGCCATGGTGTAAGAGCTGTTAGAAGGAATGAGAGTAGAACCCACTCCCCTTTCCCTGGAAGTTGCTCCTGGGATTACAGGTTCTGGCAGCAAGTTGGCTAAAGAATGGCGTGGTAATGCTGCTGGTAGATTTTGGGGTACAAATGCTTCTTCATCATGACAAGGACCTGGCTCATGAGCAAACTGCATCTTCAAACAGCTTTGCCACAGCAGCAAAAGTTCCTTTTACAGCTGTGAGCAGCATTCTGAACTGAACAGCCCCAGCAGAATGCAAAGCCCCTCTGTCCATCCCCAGTGTCTCTTGTATCGTCTTTCTACTGAAATGAGCTTTATGTGCACTCTGCCCAGGTTGGCATCTCTCTGCTCCGGGCAGGAAATGGATACTTCAAACAATCTGCATTAGTTTCACGAAGGAGTTTTGGAAACACCTCCCTTATCAAGAAAAATGTCTTGGCTTTGTTTTAAAATAATAGCTTATTTTAGGCTCATTTTGGAAGTGATTGAGTTTCTCTTGGTGGATAGAATTTAAACACTGATAAACAGTGAAAATTTTAGATGGTCTGTTTGCCAGATTGTACAGAAAGAATTCAAATTTATCAGGACTAGAAGTAGTGGGCTAAAAGAAATAAAGTAGTGACAACCTTTATCAAAAGGTTCTTTAAATTCAGTGTCTGATGTGCTGAGGCCTGATCAGCAAGCCTGAGCCAGAGCTGACTTTGAAGATGAATCCTGGGGTCATCAACCCCATCAGTATTTAGCTAAAAATAGACTACAAAGACACTTACCCTAGCTCTGTATAACCTTGTGTAGTATCTGCAAGAAATGTATCACTTTAGGAAACTTTCCCAACTGACAAGAATACAGGCTTCTGCAGGGTATTTTAGGGGAAACTTCTCCCAGCCCAGGCCTGAGCTCTGGCCAAGGCCTGGCCCTGGCTGGTTGGGAAGTGTGCCATCAGATCCAGGAGTAGCTGTGCTAAGGATACAATCAGGTCACTTTGTCCTTCTCACACCTGTTGCAGCATGGGCACGTCAGGCGGGCCTGCAACACACACATAGCTGAGGGGGGCCCTGCAGCTGCTGTGCTTTGGCAGGGCAGTCATTCATCCCCTAACACAAGGGCAGTGACTTCAACTGCAAAGCCTCTCTTTGCAATGCGATTGCTTTTGCCCTGCAGCCTCCATGGGCAAGGGCTTTGTGCCCTGAAAATGAGCAGATCCTGCTGCCTTCTGCTGCTGCTGATCATAGCAGCAACTCCCTGGCAGTTCCTCCAGGAAACTTCACACAAAGGGCTTCCATCATTTCAGTGCATCTGAGAACTTGTTGATTCCCAGTTCTCCAGCTTCCTTCTGGATTTTGGGGCATCTCAGCACTTGTGTCCATGGCCCTTCCTTTATCCTCAGCCTGCAGCAGTCACAGTCACTGCTGCCTCTCCCTTACTGCAGCTCATTTGCCAAAGTGCTGCCAAAGGCAGCCGAGCTGGCTCAGGATCCCTGCTGGCTTCTGGTGTCTGGGATGAGTTTCAGAGGGACACTTGGAGCTCTTCCTAAAGAGCTGCCCGTGGGATGAGGGGCAGATTTGTCCTCCCCGAGTGGCTCCTGCTTGGATTCTGCGCTCAGTGGAGTCCTGGAGTTTTTTCAGCAGGCCTTTGCAGTGAGTTCTGAGCCAGCGTGGGGCTCTGCTGCCAGCCCAAATCTGCGCTGCCTTTGCCCAGCCTGAGTGCAGGCGGGGCATGTGCTGGGCATGGTCAGAGATTCTCATAGCCAAAATCTTCCGGCATTTCCATCTGCTCATGGCTTTGGGTACCACAAATCACAAAACACGCATCGCAGCTGACAAATGGCATTTCTTGCAGATTGCTACAGCTGCACTGCTGATCCACAAATCCATGAGAATCAATTTCAGCTGAAAAATGTCATTTATTACAAATGGCTACACCTGCACTGAGAATACAGGACTATACAAATCTCAATTAAGTTCAAAAGAAGTAATTTATTAGATTATAACCACCAGTCTATGCAAAAATATACAAATACCAACTTCAGTTAACAAAACTTAATTTATTGCCAACCTCTACAACAACTCACTATATGCAAAGATCAGTTAGGTGTTTAACAACTTAATTTATTACATATTACTACAAGCATACAGCCTATATAGAAATACAAAAATACCATTCCCTCTCTAAAAAGCCCTACACTAAGAATTCATTAGATTATACCCTTCATACCTCTTTAAATAGAATTAAATACATACATATATGCACATATATAAAAATACATATATTATAACTATCTACAGATGGAAATGTAGATTAAACATTACATATTACATACGATATGTAAGTAGATATATAAACCAAACCTGTCTATAAATATACGAATATCACACAACAAATCTAAATATCCATCCAACTGCATCAAAACAATATACACTTATACATCGGAACACATATGTAAATATCATTAAACAGACAGAAATAGATCAATATACATAAATAAATATAAAAATAGACATCTCTACCAATACAAATACAAACACACCTATTTAAAAATACATATACTGAAAATTACATCAATACAATACAGAACCATTTTTCCTGTGACACAGAGACTGCATTTAGGGGGAGGCAATGGCCTGGAGCCAAGAGAGTGCAGTGATGTGATGTGAAGCAGTGTGTGAGCAGAGATGACGGGGCAGGAGGGTGGTGGTGCCCTCGATCTTCAGTGAAGAAGATCTCTGTTCTTGAGACCCCTCAGCCCCAGGGGGTGAATCTGGGGAGGACAGGTGTCCCAAAAGTGAGAGACTGTGCTTTTTTTTTTTTGGAACTGGGCAAAGCATCCTTAAAAGGGGAACCCCTAGAAGCAGCTCTGGTCCACGTGCAGTGGTGAGAGCACTGTACATGGAAGGAAGATGTCACGAAGGCAGATGATCTCCAGGCGGTGCCATGTGTGACATGGAAACACAAGAAGTTTCAACTGTGTTTCCTGGGGAAGCCCATGGTGCAAGAGGGACTCCGGCGCTTGATGCGGAGCAGGAGGTCAGGGCGGTCGCGGCAAAAGAAGGGGTTGCTGTCGTGAAGCCAGGCCATGGCATTGCCCAGCGCAGCTGCACCATCCCGTGCCGGCACCCTGTGGAAGCTGTAGCGGTAGAGCTGCCGCACGAAGCTGCGGAACTGCGTGGCCCGGAACGTGTGCGGTACCGGCCCGGCCCGGCCCGGCCCATCGCCACCGCCCCCGTGGGCACTGCCTGGGCTGAGCAGCTCCCACTGGAAGGGGGAGCGGATGATGGGCAGGCCCTGGGCCCGGCTGTTCCAGTGCATGGAGCGGACGTGGGGGCTGTTCACCAGGGGCCACAGCTTGGCGGGGAAGGTGCTGGCACTGAGCCCGGTGGGCAGCGGTGTTGCAGAAATGATTGAAAATTATATTCTAGTTAATAGATGTCTAGATTAATGAAGCAATATAATAGCATGAGTAGCAGTAGTTATGCTAAGGCCGCAGTAGGCCCGGTAAACATTAAGTGAACTTTAGTGCATGGTAGATCGAGAGGATGTGTTATCCAGAGAATGTACTAAACCTTATCTATGGAATGCACCTTTTGGCTGAGTAACGGATGTCATGGTGTACCTAATAAATCTCTGTATGCTATCTCTAAAGGCATGCAGGGGTTTGTTGGATGCATCATGACATTTGTTAAAGATGCTTAGCAATGCACATAGATTAAATGAAGCAATCATGTTAAGAAAGGTATATAAACCCTGTAGATTCTGTGGCAAGATGGGGGTCTGACTTTGGACGAAAGTCCTCAGGCTCCCGGGCCCTAATAAAGCACCTCATAAAGCAACTCCGGTTGTTTTGTGTTCTCTTCAGATCGGGCAACAGTTTTCTGGCGACCGTGGCAGGACTCCGAAGGTGGCTGGGGCGGCTCGTGTCCCGATCCACTCCACGCCGGCACCGAGGGATTCTCGGGGAGTCATCGGTTCGTGCCCGACCCCTGCGCCTGTCGGACGACTGTGAGGAGGTAAGCCCGAAGGTGCTTTATTTCTGATATTGGTATTGGGTGCCTGTCCATAAGACGAGGTGGTAATTCTCGCAGGATTGGGCTAAGACGTCTGGTTGGGAAGCCTAGGCGCCGGCTATCAGACGCGGCGAAAGCTGCGCAGGTCTGGCACTTGCCACTCGTGGCGACGAGAAGTGGCAAGATTGGTTTTGGTTGGTTTGGTATCTAATAGTAATCATGCTGTTGTTTTTGCTGTTTGTTTTTGCTGTTTATGTTTGGAATAATCGAGCTATTGATATTTATAGTTTTGTTGGTTGTGCTTAGTGTTGTTTTTGCTGTTTGTTTTTGCTGTTTATGTTTGGAATAATCGAGCTATTGATATTTATAGTTTTGTCGGTTGTGCTTAGTGCTGGTGTGTATTGGTGGTTGCAGCTGATTGTTGTAAGGTTATTGAAGTAAGATGCCATTTAAAGCGTTTAAAACTATGGTCCAGTCTAACAATAACATACCGGGAAATACTCCGCTAGGTTGCTTATTGAAGCGGTGGAGGAGTGAAGGATTTTATCAGGATTTGGAGAAGGAAAAGATGATTGATTATTGTAATCATTGGTGGCCGGAATATGAAAGGGTAGGGCCAGAGTGGTCGTTGAATGGGTCTGTGGATTATGAGGTGATCACTTCTTTAATGCAGTTTTTAAAGCAAAATGAGAAATGGGATGAGGTGCCGTACTTGGATTTATTCTATCTCCTAAGGGAGAAAAAGGAATGGCAGAAGGAATGTGGAATAATGGTTTTGGAGTTAAGGAATGCGGAATGCGGAGGATGCAAAGAGAAATCTAAATGTACTCAATGTTTGGCTTTAACCTCCTGACCAGAGGAGGATTTATCCCCGTTCGTGGCTCCGAATGTTCCCTCAGTCCCTGCTCCGGTTTCCCTTTCTACATACCCGCTGCTACCTAGAGATAGTAGTAGCGATGATAGTGAGGAGGAAAAACGGGGGGAAAGAAAGAAGGAATGCAGAACTATAAAAATACAGCCTCATACTCCCTCTCCCGGCCCTTCTGGAAATGTGCTAAGAACTCCTCTTGCGAATAGGACAAGGCAAGGGCGAAGAAATCTTGGGGAACCTAAGTTAATAGCTCCCTTGAGGGAAGCAGTGGGACCCCAAGGGGATAGGGTACTGATAAAGGTGCCCTTTTCCCCCAGAGATCTGGTTATTTGGAAGCAGTCTGCAGGAAGCTATCGGGAGGATCCAGAAAGGGTGGCGCTGGTGGTAAAGATGATAATTAGAACGCAGAACCCGGACTGGAATGATTTGCAGGTGTTGTTAGACACTTTGATGGACTCCACAGAAAAGGAGATGGTTTTAAAAGCAGCAAAGGAGAGAGCTAGAGAGGTTATAAGGTTACAATTAGCAGAAGGAACCGTTAATGATTTAGTACTGAGTGAAGATCCAGGATGGGATCCGAATACAAGCGGGGGTATGGGCGCAATTAAAGAATACCAAGAATTGTTGCTGGAAGGGTTCAGAACCGGTATGCCCAAGACGTTGAACTGGTCTAAACTGTATTCAGTGAGACAGGACAAAAGTGAGTCCCCATCAGCATTCTTAGAGAGACTGAAGGAAACTGCCAGAAAATATACTAATTTGGAAGTAGAGGATGAGCCAGGGAAGCTACAGCTCACATTAATCTTAATGGGGCAATCTCAAGATGATATCCGAAAGAAATTATAGAAATTAGAGGGAGAGGATACTCGCAACTTGGATAAAATGCTGGAGGTAGCCTGGAAAGTATATAACAATAGAGAAAGAGAGACTGCCAAGAAGTAGCAGGCAGGGATTCTAGCAGTAATCCAGCAAACTGGAAATAGAGGGAGGGGTAGAGGTGGATCTATGCGGGGCCAAGGAATGGGTCGCGGTAGGGGAGGATTTCAAAACACTGGGGGACGGGGACAAATTCTGGGACCCAACCAGTGTGCCTTTTGTCACCAGATAGGCCATTGGAAGAACGAATGTCCAGTAAGGAATGGGATGAACGGGGTGGGAATGAATAGCATTATGCCAACGAGCTACCCGATGACTCCAGGAGATGTCGCTCAAGCTATGGTCTTGGGAAACTATCAGAATCAGAGCTGACTAGAACAGGATTTGAAGGTTAGGTTAGAAATCGAAGGGAAAGAGCAGGAATTTACTGTGGATACTGGGGCTACTTATTCGGTTATAAATAAACAATTGGGACCAATCAGTGACACTACAGTGCAAGTAGTAGGAGCAATGGGCCAGTGGGAAGAAAGGCCGTTCCTACAGCCATTAAATTTGAGATTTGGAGGAAAAGAGTTAGATCATCAATTTTTATATATGCCCAATTGCCCCAAGTCACTATTCGGAAGGGATTTGCTATCTCTTTTGAACATGAAAATTCTGTTTGAAGATGGAAGAGTTAAAGTAGAAGTCCCTGAGGAAGAAATAGCCAAATTATTTGTGATCAAGGAAGTAGAACCCACCCCTATCCCTGAGGAGGTGGAACAGGCTGTGATACCATGGGTATAGGAGACAGGAGTCCCGGGGAAGTCTAAAGCTGCTCAACCAGTAATAGCGGAGTTAAAAGAAGGGGCACAACCTGTAAGTATAAAACAGTATCCTATTAAACTTGAAGACAAAGAAGGGGTTGCTCCTCTCATAGCACAATTTCTAACACAAGGAATACTGGAAGAATGTGAATCAGAATACACTACCCCCATTTTCCCCGTAAAGAAGCCTAACGGTAAGTATAGATTGGTACAGGATTTACGGGCAATGAATAACATTGTTAAGGATATTCACCCGGTGGTTGCAAATCCATATACTCTGTTAACATCTGTGTCTGAAAAATTTAAATGGTTTACTGTAATTGACTTGAAGCATGCATTCTTCTGCATTCCCTTGGCATTGCAAAGTAGGAAATATTTTGCCTTCGAATGGGAAAGCCCAGACACCGGTCGTAAGGAGCAACTCACCTGGACGAGACTTCCCCAAGGTTTTAAAAACAGTCCCACGATATTTGGGAATCAGTTGGGAAAAGAATTGGAAGGATGGAAGATGACTGAGGTAAGAGACTCACCATCCTCATACGTGATTTTGCAGTATGTCGATGATATTTTTCTAGCCACTTAAGAGAAAGAACTGTGTTTGAAACTTACAATAGCATTGTTGAACATGCTGGGCCAGGCTGGATATCGAGTATCAAAAGAAAAAGCACAGCTAGTAAAGGAAAGTGTGATTTACCTGGGTTGTGAAATCATTCAGGGTCAGAGACGGTTGGGAATCAACCGAGTGGAGGCCATTTGCGCCATCCCGCTCCCGAGGAGTCATCAAGAATTAAGATTTTTCTTGGGGATGGTAGGATGGTGTCGATTGTGGATTCCGAATTTCGGGTTACTAGCGAAACCATTGTACGAGGCCCTGAAGGAACCACAGCTGAACTGGGACAGGTTAAGGAAGAATGCCTTTCAGAATTTAAAACAAGTCCTGAAGGAGGCCCCGGCTTTAGGGCTCCCGGATCTAAGCAAGGATTTTCAGTTGTACGTGAATGAAAGACAAAAATTGGCTCTGGGAGTGTTAACCCAACGGATCGGGTCATGGAAACGCCCGGTGGGATACTTCTCGAAGCAGCTGGACACAGTTAGTGCTGGTTGGCCGTCATGCTTGCGGGTAGTTACGGCCACGGTGATCCTCATTCAAGAAGCCAGAAAATTGACAATGGGCAAGAAAATGGAGGTATTTGTGCCCCATATGGTACTGGCTGTTCTGGAACAAAAGGGGGGTCACTGGTTATCATCTAGCTGAATGCTGCAGTACCAAGCAATATTGAGAGAGCAGGATGATGTAGAATTGAAAATAACTAATCATATTAATCCAGCAGAATTTCTCCGCAGTGAGCAGGAGGAAGGAGAATTGGTGCATGATTGTGTGGAGGTCATCGAGCAGGTATATGCAAGTCGGATGGATCTTAAAGACACACCACTAGAAGATCCAGATTGGGAACTGTTTACGGACGGATCAAGCTACGTGGAAAATGGTACCAGGTATGCAGGGTATGCCGTGGTGACTGTTCATACGGTTGTAGAGGCAAAAGCTTTACCTCCTGGCACCTCAGCCCAGAAGGCAGAGATAATTGGGCTTACACGAGCCCTCATTCTGAGTACTGGAACGAAAGTTAATATTTGGACCGATTCTAAATATGCCTTCGGGGTAATCCATGTACATGGGGCATTGTGGAAGGAGAGGGGACTACTCAGTTAACAGGGAACTTCTATCAAATACAAAGAAGAAATCTTAGCCTTGCTGGAAGCAGTACATAGGCCGACAAAGGTTGTGGTAATGCACGTAAGAGGACATCGAAAGGAGGAAGGAAAAAATTACCACGGAAATGATTTGGCAGATGTGACAGCTCGAAAGGTGGCACGAGAGGTATGGACTCAGATGGCATTAATACCTGTCAAGGTAAGCCCAGTAAATCCCTACCTAAACCAGGCACCTAAATACACAATAGACGATGAGAAGCTGGCAACGTTATTGAATGCACAAAAGAACATGACTGGATGGTATGTGACAACAACGGGACAAGTAGTGGTACCAGCAAAAATAATGAAAGTCATCCTTGAAACAGAACATAATAAATGCCATTGGGGTGCAGAGATGCTGGTAAAATTCTTAAGGAGAGAGATAGTTTCGAACCAGATGTTAACACTTGCAAATCGGGTAAATGCAATGTGCCCAGTCTGTTTGAAAAATAATCCGATTGTCAGGAAACAAATTCAACTGGGGAAACTACAGGTAGGACCGGAACCAGGAGATTATTGGCAGGTAGATTTTTGTGAGTTACCAAAAGCACAAAATTTTAAGTACTTATTAGTGTATGTCTGTACTTTTTCAGGATGGCCAGAAGCCTACCCCTGTAGGACAAATCAGGCTAAGGAAGTGGTCAGGACATTGCCTAAAGAAATTATTCCCTGGTTCGGAGTACCTCTAGGGTTATCGTCGGATAGAGGTCCACATTTCATAGCTGGAATTGTTCAAACAGTAGCTAGGATGTTGGACGTATCATGGGACTTGCATACACCTTGGCGACCTCAATCAAGTGGTCAGGTTGAAAGAATGAATCAAACACTGAAAGGGCAAATTAAGAAAATTTGTCAGGAAGCTAAAATGCAATGGCCGCAAGCATTACCGTTAGCTTTATTGCAAATTAGGATAAAGCCCAGAGAGAGGTTGGGAGTAAGTCCTTATGAGATTCTATATGGAAGACCTTATCATGCTACTGTACTGAAGGGAGATTTGCATGTACAAGGGGATCAAGTGATATTTAATTATGTAATGTCACTAAACAGAACTCTCAACAGCCTACGGGGAGCCCTGCAGTGGAACCGACCTCTACCACTGGAAAATCCCGTCCATGACATCCAGCCTGGTGACCGAGTGTATGTGAAAAACTGGTCTACGGATCCACTGAAAGAAACATGGGATGGTCCTTACTAGGTGATCCTGACAACATACACGGCCGTGAAGGTGGCGGGAATCGACACCTGGATCCACTACACTCGAGTCAAGAAAACTCCAACACCATGGGAGGCTCAGATGGTCTCCCCGACGCGAATGATATTTTGCGCAAAGCCGCATTCTTAATCATTCTGTTACTGGTAATGATGAAATTGATACCTACTCAAGGTGTTGTGGTTGTTACTGTTTCAGAACCTGTTGTCGGAATCATGGAAGGGATGGATGTGAATCTGACCTGTGTTGTTACCAATGACCAGAAAGCTGAAGCCCGAGATTTACGAGTATTCTGGAAACAAGGAGCTGGGTACCCCAAGGCAAGTTTTACTACCGTTTGGGATAGGGATGCACAGAAAGGGAACACCACATTACAATTGAAGCAAGTAACTAAGGAAGATATGGAAGTCTATATGTGTATAGTGCAAATTAAGTATAGCTTTGACTATAAGAGGGTGGTACCTTGGAGATTACGGGAAGGAAATGTTTCTCAGTAATCAGTGTCAGTTAAGCCAACATCCGCTATTCAAGACATGTGGGGCAGTCCCCTGTTAAAGCTCAATTGCCCATTCACTCTGACAGAAGCATGTAGACAAGACGTGAAGGTTAAGTGGTGGAAAGAACAACAACAAATGTGGGAACAAATTGATCAGGGAGTGAGTTGGTGGAAATTAGGGGACAAAGGAATTGGGTGGTTAAACATCTCAGACCCTTAACAAGGCATGGACGAAGGGCGATATCTGTGTTTAGTTACGTGTGGATTAGATGCAGACTATGGTATCCAATCATCAATAGCTAAGGCACATTTGGGGGAAAGGATCAAGGCAACACATGGAGTATTTTGAGCAGTAGGAGACATGGCAGTCATTCTAGTCTGTAAGATAGAAAAGGATGTACAGTTTATCGAATATGGATGGTGGTTTAAGGGAAACAATATTCGGGACAAAGAAGGGAAATATCGCAAGGAAAAACGATCAGACCAAACTATCGTCCTTATAATCAAGGACGTACAGCCTGAAGACGAGGGATATTATTGGTGCTGGATTAGCAAGGATTCTTGGTGGGGACATTCAAGGACGATGGTCTCACTAACTCGAGGGAAACCGAGAGGAGTAAGAGAAACCAATATTACCATTCAAAATGAGCAAGAACAAGAAAACCTGATAGTAGGACTGATCAGAGATTTTGGGACAGTACAAAATGTCTCACGAATCACAGCATGCCTGCCACTCCCACAGGCCGCTGGGGAGCCTATTCCATGGGGAGTGATTCCGGTCCCAATGCCACCAACAATACAAGAAAACATGACAGTCATGTGTCAAGTAGAGGTCGTAGAAAAGGAGGTAGTGGAGATTAAAGAAGGTTATTCCCCAGTATGGAGATATTCGTCAATTTGGGATTGTCGGGAAAAAGGAGGTAGATACGAACCAAAACCTGGATTGTATGGAGGATTAGGAAATTATGGTTGGTGTTTTGATAAGCAAGACCAACGAATTAAGAAGAAGCAATTATCCCGGGAAATACGGTGTCATAATATGACACAAGAACAGCCCTTATAGGACCACTGGGAAGCTATTTGGGGTCCAAGTTTACTGAAACACTATAGTTATATTGGGCCTGTCGATTGGTGTGTAAAAACCAATCACATGCAGAAGTGTCGGAGATATATACCTCTACTAGAGAGAGGGCGATAACAAAAGAAAACTGGAACTGTACAGAAGTCTATACATGTGATACTCCAGGGGATCAAATTAGCCTAGTGCCAGTAAGGGTCCTCTTAAAATGGGGATGTGAATGTAGGAGATACAATCATACGATACCAGGCAAACCCCTTATGAATGGGTTTTATGGAAGGGTCTCCTGTAGAACGACTACACTTAGAAGTCCAGGAAATTTGGTGTGGGTAATGGGACATGGACAGTGGACCACTCATCTCCCTTTAGACAGGCCAGTGACACAAGTAACTTTGGGAGTACCAACGCTATGCCCCTTGTGGAAACAGTCTAAGTTAAGGGCATCAGGGACCAGGAAAAAGAGAGAAATTGACGATTTGAATTTATTAGGAGATGAAGACCAATGGCATAAACGAGACAGCGGAGTAAAGTTCGGATGGGCATTAGAATCTTTGTTTGCACCAATAGCTACATATAGAAATAGAGAAATGTTGTTTAAGTTACTGGGACAAACAGAGAGACTGGCATTAGCAACTAGAAAAGGGTTCACAGATCTGAACCTACAATTGCAGGCTACTTACCGTATGACTCTCCAAAATAAAATGGCTCTAGACATGCTGTTATTGAAAGAACACGGAGTCTGTGGGTATTTAAACAAAAGAATTGATCACTGTTGCATCCATATCCCAAATGTAAAAATAGAAGTAGAGAAAGATATCTCCCAACTAGAAACAGTCGAATCTGGAACAAAAGAAATCGAAAAAGAGGCCCAGCACAATTGGATAGGAGCCTTGTTAGACTCAATGGGGCTTCAGGTTTCTGGTTGGATATCGTCAATGTTGCAATATGTACTGTTGTTTGTAATTGTACTAATAGTTGCTTGGATAGCATATAGATGTGTTTTAGGAATAATAACCAAAGAAACAAGACCAACCCGAAGATTGGTAAAAGCAATAGGAAGAAACTACGGATTGGGAATTCCCCTGCCTAAATACGAAGAGGTGGCCCCTTCCTGCCCTTCCTAGAAGAACTGAAGCTGAAGGTTGAGCATCCTTGCAGAAGATCTGAAGAATGCTCAAAAGGGGGGACTTGTTGCAGAAATGATTGAAAATTATATTCTAGTTAATAGATGTCTAGATTAATGAAGCAATATAATAGCATAAGTAGCAGTAGTTATGCTAAGGCCTCATAGGCCCGGTAAACATTAAGTGAACTTTAGTGCATGGTAGATCGAGAGGATGTGTTATCCAGAGAATGTACTAAACCTTATCTATGGAATGCACCTTTTGGCTGAGTAACGGATGTCATGGTGTACCTAATAAATCTCTGTATGCTATCTCTAAAGGCATGCAGGGGTTTGTTGGATGCATCATGACATTTGTTAAAGATGCTTAGCAATGCACATAGATTAAATGAAGCAATCATGTTAAGAAAGGTATATAAACCCTGTAGATTCTGTGGCAAGATGGGGCTCTGACTTTGGACGAAAGTCCTCAGGCTCCCGGGCCCTAATAAAGCACCTCATAAAGCAACTCCGGTTGTTTTGTGTTCTCTTCAGATCGGGCAACAGTTTTCTAGCTCCGCCATGGCGCCGATCGCCGACTGCTGCCACAACGCCCGCAGTGCAACGGCCGCGGCTGCACCGGCGGCACACGGCCTGAGGGGGGTGCTGTGCTCGGGCCCGTGCGTGCCCAGCGCGGCCCCGGCGCGGGCCGGACTTGGCAGAGACGAACGCAGAAGAGCCGGGGCTGCGGGCACAGCGTGGGCGTGGCGGCTCCGGGCCCGGCCGGGCTTGGCTCCGCATGGCACAGCACGGCAGGTTACGGCAGGACTTGGCGAGGGCAGGGCAAGCAGGAAAGGGCAGGACAGGGCACTGGGAGCAGTGACGGGCTCTGTCCCCACACTGCCTGGGGTTACAGTGGTGACAGAGAGGAAGGACATTGCTCTGTCTTGGCTGGGGAAAGGATGAAAAAGGGGGATTTGAAAACATTCATTTGGTCTCCTTTTCAGCAGACTAGCTGGTTTTATCTCACCATGTCTGCCTGCCTTTGGCAGAGTTGGCACGTTTCTCATGATTTGTAGTCAGCTGCAGCAGCAGGAAGGGGCAGCAATTTGGTCACCATTGATATCAAAGCTAAAGTGCTGCCCCATGGAGGGATGTTGCTTTATTCAAGGGATTTTTGGCCTAGAGTTGTAGCGAACTCACGCCGGTGTCTTCCCAAACAGCATTGCCTTTTTCTTTCCACAGGAATCACCTCTTCTTTTTCTTCCCCCCATCTGGGTAGAGTTCCATGCAAATGTCTCCTGCAGCCAACTCTTGTCACTGTAGACTGACAAAGGAGATCTTGCAATGGAGAGAGACTCCCTAGAGCTGCTGTGGAGAGCTGAAGGGGGAAGCTTTTTTCTTTAGTCTTGAAGTCTTGTTGGGGAGCTGCTTCTGCTCTGGGGGACAAACACCAATGATTGTCCAAGTCTTGCAGGTTCATTGCTGAGCTTCCTGATGCACCACAGAGACTTTGGGGTTGTCGTGTTGACAAACAGATTTCGGTCTGGGGACTTTTTGAAATGCTTCAATTATTCTTTTTTTTTTTTTTTCTTTCTTTTCTTTTCTGCAGAAATATTGTCATCATCTGTTGCTTCCAGAGAATCTCTTCCTACTTGTTGGGGAATTCCTTTTGCTGCTCTCCCAAATCAGGCCAATTCCCAGGGTTCCTTCCCAAAAGCTCAGAGCCCATGGCCCCCACTCTCCAGCTGGAACGGAAGGAAGCACAGAGGTTGCTGTTGTGGGAGAGGAACTTCTCTTTCCTGCCTACTTTCCCTTTGGGACAGGTTGGTGGGTGCTCATTTGATAAAGGCCGGTTTAAACTCTGAAGCAGTTGTGTTTCAAACTGCTCCCTCCTGAAGGTCTTCTGTGGGTATCCTTGGACAAAAGGCCTCTTGGTGGGAGGTCCCAGTGGCAGGATAAAGAAGGAGGTTGATATTTCAGGGTTGTGACTGCTGAAAACAGCTGGATTCTGGGGGTGTCCAGAGCTGGAAGTGGCTCCTTTTTTCACCTGCCTGCAGAAAAGGAAGTTGCAAAGTGGGAGTTTCATTTGCAGAGACAGGGGTGGGCAGAGAAACAGGCTGTGTGGTTGTTTTGATGGTGGGGAGGGTCAGAGATGCAGACACAGACACCAACAGAAGGAACAGTGTAATTTACTGTAATGCAAAAGTGAAAAAAAGGAAAGGATAAGCTAAGCAGTGCACCTCAGCATTATTACAAAAGGTTGCCTTTGGTGATTAAGAAGGATACATCACCAGATACCCCAATCCTTTCCCCTTCATCCAGAGCTGCATATCAGCTGGGGGAAGCTGTCCCAGCCAAGGCCTGCAGAGCCACAGCCGGGAACCGGGAAATCCTGTGGTGCCTCCACCTTTGCTGGCCTCGAGGCTTCCGACTGCACTGTGAGAGTAGCCTGGCTTTGATAGTGCTGGACGAGCAATGTGCCAGAGCTCCTGCTGGGGGGACATCTGGTTTCATTCTCCTCTTGGTTTTCTCCCTGAGCCCGCCCAGGGCTCAAGAAGGAACCAAGGCCAGGTATGGCCTTGCCCATTTTCCTAATGCCAAAAGGTGAAGACGTGTTTCACCAGTGAATGGATGCATTGATCCTTTTGATGGTAATTCTTGGTTAAGGAGCAGATACATAGACCATTTGGTTGTAAAGGTCACCTAAAGGGCAACTTTGGCTCAGGTCCTGTTGTTGAGGCTTCAGTCAGTTGTTCAGTATTTTGTGGTGCAAATCAATGCTGTGCAGAGCTGGAAACAAACAAGTCTGTCCTTAGCACACCTGAGACAGGGAACAGGTTTAGCCCTGCAGGGCCAGGCTAGGGCCAAGAGCAGAAGGCCAGCACCCTGCATTTGCCCACTGGCAGCCCTCCATAGCAAGAAGCCACTCCTGCCCAGGGGCTGAGGTGCCCGAAGCTGCCTCCCCGCTGTGCAGCTCTGCAGAGCCCACAGAGCACAGGGTCCTGGGCAGCCAGGGCAGCCCGGCTGCCTTGGAGCACAAGGAGTGTCCCAGAGAGAAGCTGCTGTCTTTTGCTTTGGATCTGTTCCTCAGAGTCTTATCATTAATCCGCAGTGTCTGACGTGTTCTCCTTTACTCTCCAAAATTTAACACAGCTTTTGGAGAAAATTGACTGATGTAGCTTCTGCTGCTGGTGGTCCTTTTGTCTGCAGGTGAGGGCAGGTGATTTGAACCAAGGACAGAGTCCATTGTTAACACCCCAGTTTTGCCAAGTCAAGGAAATCATTCACAATTGGGCTACTGGTGTTGAGCAGTAGGTTGTTTTCCCTAGTTTTTGGAAAGTTACGACCTTAAGAAACTCAACAGATTTTCCTCCAGGAGGATACCAGCAGTAGCATGATGCCAATTTTTTCCACGTCTTTTCTGTAGCTTTGGTGCTTTAAAGAGTTCCTCAGTGCCCAGCAGGAATCAAAGGACCTGTGGTATTGTGAATTGAGAGCTCTGTGTTGTGCCTTGCCACATGAGTGTTCATGACAAGCTGGACACCCCACTTGTGGCTCTGTTGAGTTAAAGTCATCCCAGTTCTGTGCAAACAGCAGCCCTGAGATGCTGAGAAGAGCAAGGACAGTGGGTGGGTGTGCATGCACACAGGCGGGGGCTGACTGCTGTGTGGGCAGAAGGTTTTGGACTGCTGTACATCTTCACTCTCCCAAGTTGGAGGAATTTATCAAATCTATGTGAAATGAAAAGATATAAATCAATATGAAATAAAAATATTTCAAAATGTATGAAATAATACATGTTAATCTATCATAGATGTGATTTAACATCTATACACTACTGCCAGCTGGGGGTCTCTATACAAATCACGAACGGGACGGTACTGCTGAGGAGTGCGCCTCAAGCTGTTTGTTTTCCAGCATCAGTCTCATTACATGGTTCTGACAATGGGAAGATGCCAGCAGCTCACATCCCTTGCAGCAGACAAAGGACTTAATGTTATAACTTACTTTAAGTAAGTTTTTTGACCAATCACACAAAGCAAAAGCATATTGACAGTAGTTCTACCCAACCACTCTACGCACACGTACCTTTTCTTAAAGCAATGCTTGCTTATTTCAAATACACTACCTGCTTGTAAACCATAAAACACAATGCACAGAGCTCTATTATTAAGCTTAGAAGTTCCTCATATCTTGCTAGATATACTTTTCTGAAGCTTAGGGACTTATTCTAGACAAGCATTATTACACAGACCATTGTTCTGTTTGTCCTTACTTTTCTACTTATATAACTTTTCTGCTGACAAATCTTATGGCTGCTGCTTAGCTGTAAATGCAGTTCTGCTGTCTCTGAAGCCTGCCTTTTGCAGCTTTCCCAAAACCCTCGGATTTGAAGGAGTCCCACAATTTCCCCTCTCATTTCAACTAAAAAAACCCTTCGTAACCGTGTCATTTATTACCTACTTTGCATTTCATAGCTTTACTCTAGTGTACCTGCTTATTACTTGCTTAAAGCATCTTTTTTGCTCACATTAAGCCTTGCTGTATTACAACACAGCAATTTTAATGCTGTGAAAGTCCAGTCTGTTCAAAGAGCATAAGCCATGTCTGATAGGAATTGCGATTCATTCTTCAAAAAAGTCTCGTCTCTTCTAAGGTCTAAATTCAAAACCTTCCTCCATGTCAATTCCTTCATCCACCATCTCTGTGAGATTTTAGAGATTTTAAGAACTCTCTGTGAATCCATTTCCTACCCCTCTCTCGTATGATAAAAACTTCTTTGATAGTTTTGTCCATCATTTGTCACACACACACTTAAGTACGCAAAGTATTACTACTAGTATCACTACCAAAACACCCAATACATAGAGACCTATTTTTCAAAGTTCTCTTAGCCAAGGTGCAAAGCCCCATCATTGGAACAAACCATCTAACCATGACCCACCATTCTCTTCAATTTGAGCTGTAAATCTTTCAGCTTTTGTATGCTTTTGTGGATAGATTCAGAGTGATCAGACAGGTTTATGGAACACAATCTTTCAAATTCCTCACAACCATGTCCATGTGCCAGTAAAAGAAATTCAACTGCAGCTCTATTTTGAAAGGTAGCATGCCCAACACTGTTAACATCTGTCAGCATATCACCGATTGCAGTGCATGTGGCATTGGTTCGTTTACTCAGCCAGCATCCAACCCAATCAAATTGTTTCAATGCCATTGCTGAAGCCAGGTGGGGTGAAAACAAACCAGCTGAAACCCTTTTGGCAGCATTCCAAGGCATACTATCACTCACAGTTTTCATCATAGTGATGAGCAGATCTTGTTCCCTTAAGTTTCTTCTTAATGACTGCCTTAGCAGTAGGTGCTACCACAGTGAGCATTCCAGTGCTACATGGGCCACCTTCAAGGCGTGATGGGATGCCCTGCCAAGGCCTATCTCCACGAATGAGCCAACATCCTTTTGGTAATTTTTGTGGATATTGGTCAGCCTTGGAAAGATATCCCAACTGTCTGAATAATTACACCAAACCCTTGAATTTCTGTATGCAAAATAATGGGGAGTAACATTGTACTTTAGAGGATCACCTTCTTGCCAGTCATTAGCTGTAAGGGAGAAATCCATTGTTAAAGGACCAAGGATTTCTAATTCTTGGGGTTCAGATACTGCTTTGGGAAGTTCTTGGGCCCAAATGTTCCCATGCAATACAGGATTGCTCCCATTGTCAATTTCACTAGGCTTACTATTGAATTGCTTTTTGACCAAGAGCAAATCCTTTATTGGCAGGCAGACTAGACAGGTTGAGAAAGGCTTTCCTGGTTCTGAGTTAGACAAATTTATGGTATCTGCTGGATACCACAAATTTATGGAGCCTGCTTCCTTGGCTAAGGTCACCCAAACATATGGTTTTGGTCGTTCCACAGGCAAATCTGCTCTACAAGAAGCAATTAAAACCAACCAACACCAGTGTATCATTCGATTCTGCTCCATCCTTTTTATGAGCTAATTTTTGGCAAAAGATCCTCCCATATATATCAATTTAAAAACTTTGCTTTTGACATTTAACTAAAATTTCACCTCTGAAAGTCCAATAGAGGGAGTCTATGACATAACAAAACAAAACCCCATGCATTTGCCGAAAAAGCTCTTATGAAACCAACAATTGAAACATTTATAAATAGCATAAAATCAGAGTTTGCAGGTTCCACCAATGAACAGAGAACGTCAGGCGGGACCTGTAATCCCTCTGTTCTGCTCACATCTGCATACTTGAATGAATTGTCATAATTGCTTTTAATCAAGGAGAGTACGTTGGCCATTTTAGGCTTGGAAATTTTCCTTTCCTTTGTTGAAGAGGAAAGTAACAAAGTCTCTTTGGCCACCATCTATTTCACCACCAGTAGCGCTTAGTTATTATTATCCTGGTGGGCATTTTTATGGAAACTCCAAGGCCTCTTGCCATTGTTATTTTTGTCTATTTTAAATGGATTCTGAAAGCTGAGGTCTGAGTAGTTCCAAGTCTGTTTCTAAATAATATCTTGCAAAAGCAGAATGAGCTCTCTCCTTCTTGCTTGTCAGCGTGTTAGAGCTTGGTTCCGCATGAACCACATTGGATAATGATCTATGATGTCTTGCTAATCTACACTGTAATTCCTTGTTCTGAGGAGTATCAGAAAGACCTGATGAGCTCCATGAACACTGTCAGCTGCATGGAAGTGAGCATCCTTGGCTTTGCTGAACAAACTAGAGCTCTGCTTAGGTTAGATGCTCTTGAGCAGGAGAAAGGCTGGAATTGTCAGATGTTTCCAGAGGCCCCTGTGCCCAGAGGGACTGAGTTCTGGGGAGCAGCTGGATGTTTCAGTACATGGTGGAAGGGGGCTGCCAGACAGCTCAAGCCTCAGTACAGCCAAACACTCCCCAACTCTTCTCAGGCAACACTTTGCTTTGGGTTTGAAGTTGTTCCCACTTGTTTGTCTGTGAAGATGCCCCTAAAACCACAATGCAAGCCTCTCAGAACTGGTGTTTATGTAGAGAGCATTTTGAGCAGACACTGGATAGAGGCAAGCTGCACAACCCTGCATACATGCCTGACGGCAGAGACATTCTGCCCTTGGGCAAACAATATAAAGAAGTTTGCCAAGATGTACCCAAGGAAAAGGGATGTGAAGCAGGATGTTTTGAGGATGTGAAGAGAAGATAGGGGACAAGATGTTCTGCTGACACTTTTGCCAAGCTATGCTATGTGACCAAAGATATGTTAGCTCTTTGTCTTATACATAGTACTTTGTAACCAATCAGATGTGTTCTCACACTGCTGAACCCTGCATTAGGATATCAAATGTACCCTCAGAATTGCAATAAAAACAAGCAATGATCCTTACCTCCATGAGGATTGATCTCTGACTCCGGGGGCTCCTCTCTATCCCTATCTTTCTCCCCACCCTCTCCCTCATACTCCATCTTTAGTGTTACATTTCCAGAAATGAAGAAAAGAAGCCCAAATCCAGCAAAGTTTCTAAAGCAGTGTTTTTTAGAGAGGAACCTAACCCACTGTGCAGTTTCTTCTCACTGGGAAACATGCCTGAAACCTGGGCATGAGGATGTAAAGGCCACAGAGTCTCTTCTGCTTCTTGTGCACTGCTGCTGAAATATTTAGTGACCATGTTTCTCTCCTACCCCAAGCCACGTTCTTCACATCACCAAGCCAGAGCCTGGGGATGTGGAGAGCCTGCCAAAACCTCCCAGTGTTTCCTGGCACTTTCTGGGATGCGCCTACCATTAATATATTGTCTTGAGTAGCCAAATGAGCAGAGGGTGACCATAGGGATGGCACTTCTTCTTCTTTTGACCATGACAATTTTTCTTTTCCACATAATGGGAAGCAGAAATTTTCAGACTGCTGAGAGACAGAGCTGCAGGTGGCTCCTCTGTGTCCAAGCAGGCATTTTCATCCCAATACATTTGTGCAGGCATTTTAAGGTGTCTGTGTTGAATATGAAATTGTAAATGTTTGTTTCCTTATCATAGGAATACGTGGTAGATTTCCTTTTTTTCCCTTCCAATTACCATTGTTTTCAAGAACAGGACAAAAAGCTTGATGAGTTTTATTCAATGGCACATGTGCTTAATGGACCAACAAGTACTGCAGAGATACCTTTCATGTACTAATCCTTGAAATTAGTTACTATAGCAAAGTACCTGTTCCAAAAAGCCTCTGAAGCTGGTGTGAATCCTCAGAGCAGCAAACGTGCTTATGTTGATGTAGTTCCCACTACCTATGTCAGTCAATGAAATCAGCTGCCAAGGCAAGATCTGTGGGGTGGTGGAAAAGCTGTAGCTGCATCGGAGTTTGGGTTTTTGTCTGGTAAAGGAAAGTCATCTCTGGGTCTCTGCCAGGGCAGAAACTGCCACTGAAGAGCAGTTAAACAAAGAGATCTGGCAGAGCGCCTAGAGATGTGAAAACAGCAGGTGGAGCCTCGTGTTTCCTTTTTCTCCAGACTAAATGCCTTATAGCCACAGTAGGGACCCCAAAGCTGCAGCAGCCCAAGCTCCTCTCAGCTTTGCTGTGTGACTTCCTGAGCTGCTGCCTTCAGACAGATGAGGAGGAGCGCTGGTCTGCCATGGAGCTCCTGCAGGTAAAGTGTGAAGGGGCTGCAGGTGAAACAGGGTCTGAGGGATGGGCTCCTCCTCCACTGAATTCTAAGGCATCAGATGAGCCCCCTTCCTCCTCACCTCCACTCTTGGTGCTCTTCAAATAAAAATGGTGAGGAATCCTAGACTGGGCTGGGCTGGCAGGGCCCTGTAAAAGTCCTCTGGTCCAAGTGTCCTGCAATGATCAGGGACATCTTTAAAGAGATCAGGTTGCTCAGAGCCCTTTGCCACCTAACCTGGAATGGTTCCAGGGATGGGGCACCTACAAGCTCTTGGGACAACCTGTGCCAGAGTGGCACCATGCTCCGAGTAAACAAGTTCTTCCTTAAACCTGCTCTGATTAGATCTCCTTTGTGTTTAAAAATATTTGTCCATTTGTAATATTTATCCTACTGTAACTGGCCCTGTTAAAAAAGGGTTCCCCTACTTTCTTCAAAACCACTCTGAAGTCTTGGAAAGGGGCAATAAAGTCTCCCTGGGGCTGTTCTTCTCAAAACTGAATAACTCCACCTCTCTGTGCATTTCCTGAAAGGACAGGTCCTCTGTCCTCTGACTGTTTTTCTTGCCCTCTTTTGTAATTTGGTGGGGTGTTCAGTTTTATCTAATGGCAAAAGAATTAGAGTAGAGCAATGAGGGTACAGAGACATGAAATGGTGGTGCAGGAACCCAAGGAAGCCAGTCCTGGCCTAGCAGTCAGAGATTTGGCTGTGGGCAGGAGGGGCTGTGAGGGGCTCACTCCGAGCCTCTGAGGGGCCCTGGTTTGTGCTCTTCCACCCACTCTTAAAGGTTTCTGGCATGCAAACAGGGACAGCTGGGAGGGACTTGTCCCAGCCCCATCTGCTGCCTGGCACGCTCAAGCAGACGGGAACTGCCCCAAGCTGTGGCAGAGAGGGAACTGCAGGACCCAGTGTCACTGGTCTGGCCCTGCTGGGAAGGAAGGTGCCATCCAGCACAGGAGGGGCATGGCATGGAAAGGCAGACACTGCTTTCTGTCCCTGTGGAAATTAGCACAGTGCCTGTCTTTCAAGGCACTGGGAGCTATGAGAGTCATTGGAGTTTCCTGAAGGAAAGAAATGGCAGGGACAGAAAGCACCATTTCTAGAGCACTAGCAGGGCAAAAATCCCAGCAAGATGAAGCCATCACAGTAAAGAGATGAGTGGGATTCTGGGCCAGGTTTGCCTTTGATGGCAAGGTCATGCACACTGGGGACAATTGGGGAGCAGATGGTCCCATTGCTCTTTTTTCTGGGTCTTTCTAAGAACTAGAGGAATCCTGATTGAGTCTGTGAAGGACTGAGCTTGGAAAGTCACGGTTATTATAAATGAGGTCCTATGTGTCTAATTTAATAATCCACAAACTTAAAATTTAGCAGCAGTTTTTAATTGAGAGCAATTTTATAATACAATCAAATATAATCAAGTAGTTACAAAGGAAATTTGGCAGTGCTTCGGATAAAGCATAAGGAAAAACCAATCCATTGGGGTACGGGGAGGGCTTCCACCCTGCCTCATGTACAAAAGGCAAGGGGATCCAAACACAACTTATATACTGTATGCTAATACATAATCATCAATATTTTCCTGTAAATCTCCTGCTATTTTCGTTTTTCTAAATCCACATTGCCACACTGCACAGCGTATGCTCCGCAGGCTCCTGCTGTTGCTAAGGGGGCTTTTGGCTCTTTGGTGGTCTTCTTGGAGGAAGGCCGACAGTCTTCCTCGCTGTCCTCTGAATAACCTGACAGGTTGCACATGCGCCCCAAGTCTTGTGTTATAGAAGTCAGCATTATATTCTAAAAATAAGCCTTATTATTTCAAAGATTCCTGGAATCATTTCAATTTTGTCCATTTCAAGGCTGACTCTCTAATTATCCCAAGACCTATTCTGTTTCTGGGATGCCACTTATCTCAAATTACATCCTGCATCCTATTTTCTCATGAACATCTGAAAAAATCTGTTTTATGGCACTAATTACCTATCCTTTTCCTCTATTACTTTTTAACAAATATTTTCTAAAATATCGATATAGTTACAATTGTTAGCACGAATCACATTCATTTATCACTATTTATCCCATTTTCTCTTTTGATCAAATTGATTTGTGCTTTTTATTAAAAAACTGAATTTCAGCATCCTCTACATCTCTAAAAATTCAGGTTTTCACATTCTCTTGTTTCTCTTTTTGATCAAATTCGATACATGGTATTTTGACCTATGCTGGAGATAAAACATGATATAGGCCACAAAAATAATGAGTCTGGCTGGTATAAACCACCAGTTTTCCCCAGAGATGTTCCAGGTTTTGACAGATGCATAATCACTTCTTTTGATCAACACTTTTCCATTATTATTTATTTTAGACAGCATTTGTACATGTTATATTTTTCACAAACTCCTCCTTTTTCAGCCATTAGATAGTCTAATGCCAACCTATTTTGATATATTGCTGCTAGCATGTCTATGTTTTGTTGGGTTGCTGATTTGTTTAAAATTATTTCAACTCCCACTTGCAATTTTATCTGTTGTTTTAAAAGATAATTCAGAGTTCTACATTCTTGGGTTCTAATTTGATCCCAGGTAGTCAGATAATAAAAAATTATGATCCTCTTTGCAGGCCATTCATTTTTACTCCATTTATAGCTGCCCCTTATCAAAAAGTTTAGGTTTGTCCCGTTATTGCCCATGGCTTTATCAAGTGGGGCTTTCTCTAGTAGATTTCCCTTAGACCATGGCAGGGTGAAGAAGGAGGGTTGGATAACTCCTAAAGTACAGGTACCTTTCCATCTCTGGGATAACTTACTGTACACTCACTGTCCACAAATCCAATATATTCCATCAGCGGCCTTCCACATTCTAGTTATATTGTCTGGTTGATTCCAGTAAGGTTCCATATTTTCTATGGAATGGTAAGGGTTAGCTCCAGAGCTATTATAGCAGCATGGATTAATTTGATTGTCCTACTTGCAATCGTTTCTCTTTGTTATTTTCTAATACCCATTGGTTTTATTTGGCCACCAGGTCATAGTTCTACTATCCGAATTTACAATTAAGGTAGATTTACAGGGGGTAGGTCCCACCTCCCTGGTATAGTTCTTTCCTTCTCAAGTTATACAAACTGCTCTAAATACTTGGAGACTTAAAATCTACCCTCCAGGCCATTTTATTTTCTCAGAAATTTGGATGTACTTCCTTTATAAAAAGTTGTCTGGAGCTATACTTTCAACCCTCCACGGCCATCCTTCAGCCATTTGAGTTCTCCCACAAATCTAACATTTTGATAAACCCAACTCAGTTGTGTTTTTTTTGCATTAAGTCCACAAAAAGATTTTTACTTGAGGTTGGCAAATCCCAGTTGCTGCTTTGCTGCTTTAATTGATTATACAACACTCTTGGATTTTTCTCTTTATTCTTACCCTGCTGGTTTTGTTCTGAATTTCTCCACTCTTGTCTTGGAAATAAGAGTTTTGAAACAAAGGAATTCTCCCTCTGTGGGGCAGTCTGGGCTGGAAGGCATTTATTTGCCTAATCCTAGATTAACTCCCACCCAATAGGCTCGGCCATTTCTATGGAAAGTTTCTAAACTTGTATAGTTATAACATTCAGCATCAGCAGAGTGACGTACTACAAAAACAGTCATTGAATTGTTGCTGTCCCATATGAATTGGTAGCATTTGTTACAGGGGTTGCATGATACATGTTAGGAGCAGGTATCTCAGGATTCTTGACTGTCTACCTCTCTCAGGGCCCCTTGGGTTGCAGACAAGGGCTGAGATGCTCTTCTCAATAGCAGAGTCTATGTCCTGGAACCTCATCGCTGATACCATTTCTGTTGAGCCAACTTCCACTCTTACCCCTTGGATACAATGATTACTACTTCTGTGTGGCCCACCTGGGTGCAGTGATGGCACAGGATACTTACAGTCTCGAGACACTGTTCCTATTGCTTTCCTTGGGTTAATTGACAGTTCTTTTCTTATTAAGTAAAAAAAGCTTTGGAGATATGCTGACCACAGGTAATAATGTTGCAACACTCTTTTCTATAAAACAAATACTAAAACAATTTAGTTAAGCAATAAAAAAAATTGTTATAAAATTTAACTTATTGGTTGCTTTTTACTCTTACGTCAGGGATAATTACTACATCATCTTTGCCACTAATAAATGCTTCTTGCCTGTTCATCGGCTATTGCAATTAAAACTCGTTGGTCTTTGTCTCCTGTTAATTGAACAGCTGTATTCAAGGTTCTATCTCTATTGCTTAAAGGTGTTTTTATGGAATCACATTGTCACATAAGCAACTTAAGCAGATTATACAAAGCTGTTAATTTCCCCCTTCTTAATCAGGTTACCTTCCACCACGAGCTAAACTGCATAGACAATACAAGTCTACGGGCGACAACCTATGCTGTGCCCAGCATACATCCAGTGGTCTATTTCTTTCTGGACCTCTCTTGCTAGCATTAGTCTCTTATCCCAGCGTCTCAGGAGACGCTGAATTCATTCTTTGTGATGTTGTTTGGCCTCGGAACACAGTGGGATTACTTGCCCCAGTGGTTTCAAAATGGATGGCAAGCTGGTGTTTGAGCAGAGGTTAAAATTTCATTTACAAAATTTCTAAGTTGTTCATCTGTAGTCAAGCTGTTTGTATGTTCCAATTGAGCTGACTACTGTATAATGTATCAGTGTGTTTACCCTCCGGACACAACCCTGATGGGGGATAACCCATGAGACGATGTTAAATACCACCCCTCTTTACATTCAATGCTTTCAATTAGTAGCTTGTATAAAAATTTCTAGTTGACATGAACCATACTTTTTAGGTAGCCTTTGGTGCACATTGCACATTTTCCCTTTGCTATAACACAATTACTCTGACAAACAAAACAAATAACACATACCACACATACACACACTTAGTTTGGCCAACCTACATAAAACATACATTCATTACTATAAAAACTTTTACTCCGAACTGTTTATTTTTATCCTTTCATATTGTAATCTGAATCCTGGGATAATGTGCTTCAACAAAATTTTGGCTACTGTTTGAGCTGTAGCTTGAGCCTCAGGGAATGCTTCTACCTACTGAGTCAATTAATAACTAAGAGATATTTCCACCTGCCCACTCTGGGTAATTCAGGAAAATCAATCTGGATCCTTTTAAATGGCCTGTATACTATACAGCAGCCCCAGAAGGATGAGTCCTCAACACCTTTCTGTTCATTTTTTAACCTGTGAAAAATCCCTTAGTAATTGGTTTTCTGATTTTAAATATTCCTATACATTAATAAAATTTCAGAACATGATTCCAAAGTTTTCTTGTTCCTCAGTGAGTCCATCAATGTCTGTTGGGCTAAAGGTTTTAGTCCTGCCATCGGGGAGAATCTATTGCTCCCACCCCCAACTTTTAGAGTTTCCCCTTAACTCCTTTAAGGCTAAGGAAAAGTATGGTGTTTTATTCTGTGTTTTTGCTTTCCAAAAAGTCATAATTACACTGCTGTTTTCCCTCAAGGCAGCTTTTTGCTTCATTGTCAGCCAGTTAGGGGAGGTTATCAAGATAGCCTTATATCTTACTATTGTTTTAACTGTTTGTACAACTCATTTGGTTCTTCCAATTCTTTCCCTGTCATCTTTTTCTGTCTCTATTTGTTTCCTTTTGTTTTTCTTCTATTTTCCCCTTTAATGCTATACTTCTTATGCTTGGATCCATTTACATTTTTGTCTTTCTCAAAAAGAGTTTTCCTGATAGGTCCCTGTCCTGGTGCTGGATTTGCTGTCAGAACCTCCCCGAGAGGGTATAATTGTATAATCAATCTTCCCTTTCTGCTTCCCCATCCCCCTTTGTCACTTTCTTCTCCCTGTCCTGTCCTTTTTGGCTGCTTGCCCTCTAGTTTGTAACCCTCATTTTCCTGTCTTCAGGCAATAAATTCATCCCTCTCTCCCTACCTAATACTTTTCTGTTTTTAACATACACATCTATGAGGCTGCTGAGATCATATCAGGCAGCACTAATTTATGGATGTGCCACTAACAGGTTTCATCTTGTCCCCAACTCACATAGAGTGATTGCGTTTGTCACAGGGATCCAAGTTATTTAGTCTTTGTTTTTGCATAATTTGTTTTCTCATTGTTTGCTCTGGCACTTCTTGTTTTATCATCTCTTGTTTCTGCATTGCTTGTTCCCTCCCTCTTTCTTAAACTTTGTCCAATGCAGTTTTATGGTTTTGGCCAGTTGCCAAGCGTATAGCACAGTGAAAAAACCTAATCCTTGGTGTACTGATCCTTCTCCCTAAATGTTTATAAGTCACCCTTCTTTCTAAGTTTTTGTAAAGGTGTGTACTATTCCAAAAACATATTTCAAGAATATGTAAATAGTTCTTTCCTGATCTTTCAATAGTAACTCACAGAATAATGCAAGCCCAGGACAGGCTAAGGGGACCAGTTTTCCTTCCTCTCTAGTCTTTTTTCTACTAATTATAGCATTCCCAGATTTTCTCTTCCAATCTATCACTCGAGATGATCCTTCTATAAATAATTTCTCTTCTGTTTGTAGCTCCTGTTCTCTTAAATCTGAATGTATTTTTGTTTGTGGCCCTGTGATCTCTATGCAGTTATGTATTTTTTTTTCCCCTGGGACCCCTTAGAGAATCTGAGCGGGGCTTTGTATATTTGTCTCTAATTCAGGAGAGGTTATTCTGTATTTCAACGCTAATGGACTGAATATTTAACTCTCTTATTTCACTAGAATACTATACAGTGTCACTAATCTAGATTATAAATTTTCTTTCATTGGATGGGGGCGGTGGCAGGGTTGTAATCTTAATTCCTAGGGCTATTATTAAATCTCTTCTTAACAAATTATTTCCAGCCTCTGGCAATTACAATAAGTCATTTACCCTAAATTTGTCATCTGATTCAATTTGAACAATTTTAATCACAGGGACTGGGAACAGTTCTCCCCCAATTCCAATTACTGACACACATTCCCAACTTCATTTGCATCCTTGGAGTAACTTTCTTATGGTGGTCCTAGAGGCTCCTGTATCTACTAAAAAGATTATTTCTTTATTGTGAGGACCAAATCTAATTTTATCTACAGCCCTTTTGGTGTTTCAGTCTTCATTAAATAAAGTCCCTGACACCCTTACTCCCCCCAAAACCTCTTTTTATCCTGCTTTCTTTTCCTGCAAAATTTCTACAGGTGTCCCTTCTTGTGGCAATAGAAACAGGTGGGTCTCGAGTCATGAAGGGTAGAATTTAGATTACCCTGATGTCTTGATGCTTTTGTGAATCCTTTGGGGTTAGTACCCTTCTGCATTTTTCTCATTGTTTTAAAGACTTCTCTCTCTCTACTCTTTTACTTTCCTTTATCTTCAACTCTCATAAATGTACAGTGTGGCATTGTGTTTTTAAAAGATTTGTTGATGTTGGTTGTGTTAATTGTTTTGTATTAAGAAATGGTTTGGTCTTTGGTTCCCCCCATGTTCTCCCCTCATGATGGTTTGTCCCACGTTGTTTACCACGTTCCTTTCCCGCCAGTTGCCTGCCCATCAAACCCAGTGATCCTCCCCTCCTCCCCCTCTGACCTTATAAGTCTTCTCCTCTCCCAGTGGTGCTGCCTACTCCCCTGTCAGTTACTGTAACCACCCCCCTTCTGTTCGAGAATTTTTGGTGTCAATCATCCCTACCTTGTTATGTGATTTACCTCCGGGGCTTCTCCCCTCCTATGTGTAATCCCCATTGGTTCAGGTGTGTTGTACAGTCCTCCCCTGCCCTTATGCTATTGGTTGCCTTGTGTTGCCTCCCTCCACGCCCACTCCCTTTATCGGTTCTTCCCCAAGCCTTTCTCCCCTGACACTTATCCTTGTAACGATCAAGGAATAAAGGCTCCTTGATAGCCGTTCAAATGTTCTCTCTTTTGCTTTCTCTGCCTTGGATTCCTCGTAGCCTCACTTTTGCCCATGCCACCCACGCATCAGACGGCACCACCACCTGGGATCCACTAGGGGTACTCAGGAGTGGCAAATCTTGTGGCCTTCTCGGGCCAAGCTTCGGGAGCAGCTAACTGGGAAAAGGGGTAGAATTTAGATTACCCTGATGTCACAAAAGCATCAGCTTTTGTGAATCCTTCGGTGTTAGTACCTTTCTGCATTTTTCTCATTGTTTTAAAGACTTCTCTCTTCGTACTCTTTTCCTTTCCTTTATGTTCAACACTCATAAACATACAGTCTCTGCACACAAACAGTTCCTGCACTTTTTCTACAAGTTTTTGTAGCTCTTGCCCTAAATTTTGCGAGTCATTTAATAAGTCCGTTATGCCTTCCCAAAATTTTGCATTGGGGTTCATTTCTAAAAGCTGGTGCAAACCTCCTCAAAATGTTGCAACAGTTAAAACTTCACTACCATCCTCAGGAAACTGCCCCGGAGAATTTGCTCCCCACCCCGTTGTTTCTGAGTAACCCCCTGTGAGTCTCCCTCCGGAGCACTCTCTCCTAGGTACAAGATGTCACCTCTCTTGCCCTAGTTGCTGGCAGGTAAATAACAAGGAGTTCGTGGTACCTGGGAAATCCTCCCTCTTCTAACACGTGATTTAATCCCATCTAATACTTGCTTATCTCTTGTCAGCCACTTGTTCCTGCCTGATTCCACTTACCTGGACATGCTCCCATCTCTCACTCTTTCTAGCTTCAACTTCCACAATCCTCCTTTTTCACTTACTAAGTCCTTTTTGTTACTTTTGCTGAAATTAAACCACACCCATTTACCTACCCTCTAGATATGCACAACCCAGCTGGGTCAGCACATCTGCTCACCCTTGCACAGGAATCAAAATGCCAAGTCAAAACGCTTAGCACAAAAAAACAATCGCTTTCCTCCTTAGCCGGCCGAGCCCCTCATGGGACTGCAAAACCACAACCCTCGGAGGTCCACGCTCACTCCATGACTTGGTCACGTCTCAAGCACTCACACAGACATGCAAACACCTTGCTTAGCCAGCTGAACCCCTTGCAGGACAGCGACTATCGCGGCCCTCAGAGTGTGAGGTCACATCATAAGCGTGCGTACACATATTCACAAACACAAATGCAAACACACACCTGCCTTCGCCCACCCAACCTCAAGGTACTCACAGTCTCCTTCTCTCAACAGGATTTTTGTGCACAAAAAAGTTTTATGGGTGCGCTTCCCTCTGACCGGCACTCCTAGGGGAGCCCGTTTGCAAGCTTCCTACCGCTAGCTTCTTTTGCTTATGCTTAGCCTGATCTAACCTCGGGAGCACCTAAAGACTGGTGTGGAGCTGCTTCCCAAGGCTGGCCATCCTTCCCCAGGACTGGAGTTCATGGGTTTTGGCACCAAATTGTTATGAATGAGGTCTGTAAGAGCTGAAATGAGGGATGCAGGATTCCAGGCAGCTCTCCAAAATGCAGTTTATTATATCCAATAGGTTACAGCAGTCCAGGGTCATGGGTGGCAGAGCCTGTGTCTACAGCTGTCAGCTCCAGCTGCAGGCAGGCCTGGAGACCCTTTGGCTTAGGTTACATTGCATTACATACTTTTCTTTGCTGAGCATCTTAATACAGTAGAACCAATCTATACCTTAACTTTTATCTATGGCCTATCATTAACTACTATAGTTACCATATTCATGTTACTATTCTTCAGTCACTAAAAGTTTAGTACATTACAGTTCAAGTTAGAAGTTGTTTTTCAGTTTTCTTGCAGTGGAAAATTTGAGGCCTATTTTCTACTTGCAACATCTGTTGGCTTGTTTGCTTGTGCTATCTTTCTGCTTGGCAAAAACATCTTGTTTGAGGTGGGTTTATCCTTTGCGCTAAGCCATAAAAACCCCTTCTAACTAACACACCCTTTGCCTCCTTGGTTAGCCGGTAAGACTGGCTCAGTAATTCTTTTCTTCTATATCAAAACTTGCTTCTATTTCTATTCTTCTTCAGATTCTACATTCAAAAATCTTTCTGCTAAGCATACATATCTGTGAGACTTTCTTGTCAAACATTCATCCTTCCCAACAGAGGTCCCAGATGTCTAATTTAATAAATCACAAACTTAGAATTTAGCAGCAATTTTAACTGAGAAAAATAATACAAATATAATTCAATAGTTACAAAAAGAAACTTGGCAGTGGTTTGGATAAAGCATAAGCAAAAACAGATCGATTGGGGTACGGGGAGGGCTTCCCACACTGCCTCACATACAAAAGGCAAAAGGATCCAAACACAAATCTGTATGCTCATACATATTCATTAAATGTTCTCCTATTTTTGATTCTTGAAATCTACGTCACTCTACTGCACCATGCATGCTCTCATTGTTTCCAAGGGGTCTTCCGATCTCTTCGGGAGTCTCCTTGGAGGAAGGCCAATGTCTTCCTCACCTGTCCTCTGGATAACCTGGCAGGTGGCATGTGCACATTAAGCTTGGTGTTATATAAGTAAGCACTATGTTCCAATTAAACCTTATTTATTTCATAGATAGCACCACTATTTTAAGACTCCCTGTGTGGAATTGTCCCAACCTTATTCCTATTCAAGGCTGCTTTTGCTCTGGGAGTCTTAACTTCAGTTGATGACAATTTTGCTTTGGGAGTCAGTTATTGACTTTGTTCATTCCCAAGGTCAAGTCCAACACTCTGTATCCTGTTTCCCATATGTATCATAGGAAAAAACCCGTCTGCTTCACATATATTTTGGCAAACATTTTCCAAAATTACTGATATAATTACAATTTTGTTAGCATGAATCACATCCATTTATCACAAAACATTTGCATTAATGCAGAAAAGAGTTATCTAAAAGGAGGGCAGGAACAAGCAACAGAGTTATTTGGACTCATGTTTCTTGTGTCTGTTATAAATGCCAAGAAAATGCAATCGTGGCTCTTCTGACACATCTCTCTCTGTTCATGATGTGGGACAGTCAGTGCCCATGTGCAGGAGAGTTGCAGCTAGTGGAAGGGACAGGGAGGAGGATGCAGCAGGCACAGTGCCAAGCTGACAGAGAAATGATCTCTGGCAGTGGCGCTGATGGAGAAAAGTTTGCAGGCAGGAAAGAAAAAGGCTCTTTGTTTCACCTCTTCTTTCAGTGCTGCTAAGAACGTAGCCTGGAGCAAACTCGGAACCCCAGAGCATGGAGCCCTTTCAAGGCAGGGCTGTGTCTGCTGAAGGGGCAGAGGGAGCCCAGCGAGGATCAGACACAAACCAGCAGGGGACTGAGGAGCCCCTGGGGTGGCGCTGAGCAGCTCCAGGCTCTGGTCACTGCTGGTGGCATTTTCAAGGACTTCTGTTGTGCTCTGTATTTCTAAGTGCCTTCCCTCTTATTTTTTTTTTGTTTGTCTCCTGCACCTTTATTTCTCCAAATTTTCCTACCCTGTCAGCAGCAGCCCCTTGTCCAGAACTGGCTATAAAATATGAGCAAAGCAACTGGGAACAACAATGTGTGGTATCTTGTGGCTCAGGAATTCTTATGCCAGAGCCCTGCCTGTGCCTTATGCTTGTCAGCACCTTCTTCTCTGTGCAAAAACCAGGAGTTTAGGGGGGTTTTTTTGCTTAAGAGCTCCTGAGAAGCAAATGTTGTGCTGGGATTCTCATGAGTGTATCCATTAAGTTCATTGCTGGGAAAGAGAAAATAAGGCCAGGGTAGCAGATCAGCCAGGAACTGGTCACTCCCTGCAAAGGGCTTGTGTATGATGTGGGAATGGGCGAGAAGGGTAAATGCGCTCAAGGTGCAGCAGGTGAGGTTTGGGTTCACTTAGAGAGCAGACAGGGGTGGTGAGCACTAGAAGATCAGGCTGCAGTCCCCATCCATGTCCCTTTCCATGGTGGCTTTAGGGTGTCTGCAGCCTGCATCCAGAGCGCCCTGGAGGCTCCTGTGGCTGGCTTTGCCCTCAGGGTGAGAATGCCCAGGAGCCACTGAGGCCAGCAGTGGGGACCAGGGCTGGGGCTTGTGGCCTGGCAGGTGTGGCTCTGGGGGCTGTGACATGCCAGGGCATGGGTCATAGTGGGAGCTGTGACCAGGGGCACGGCCAGCTTGGCACATCTGAGTGACATGCTTCTGCTGGCTGTGACATCACAGAGGACAGGTCACACTGACATCTGTGTCCAGGGGCAGCACTGGGCAGTTGGATTCTGGCAGCCAGTGAGTGCACATGCAGGGGGAAAGCTGGGCTGGATGGGGACTGGGAAAGGTGCCCTGGGGGTTTAAAGCCCGAGGAAGAGCTGGGACCCTCAGGGCAGGGCATTGTCCCCAGGGCTGGGGGAAGTGGGGCTTGGGGCTCTCTTAGAGTGGCAGGTGCCTAGAGAGGCTCTGGGGACATTGCAGGTGTTGCCAGCCTCTTGCTCTATCCCAGCCATTCATGCTGAACCCCCTTTCTCCCACCAGGCCATGTCTCCAACACTGGCCTTCATCCTGGCTCTGGTATGCACCCCCAGTGGGTTTAAAGCGAACGTGAAAATTGATAAGGATGTGGTCAGGCGGATGCGGGAGCGCGAGGAATTTCTGCATCAGGAGATGACTCGCCTCCTGCAGGAGGTGGATGACAACAATTCCATCATGGAAAGCCTGCTCCTTTCTGCACGGCAGCTACTGTGGATGCCTTGGTTCACCAAATCTGAGCAGAAGGCCAATGCAGAAATTGAAAAGAGGGAAGCTGAACGACTGCGGGAGCGTGAGGAGCATCTGCTTCAGGAAATGACTCGGCTCCTGCAGGAGATTGATGCCAACAATTCCATTGTGGAAAGCCTGTTCCTTTCTGCATGGCAACTGCTGTGGCTGCTTTTGCTCATCCAGGCTGTTCTGTTCTCTCTGGCCTACTGGCTGGTCAGGAGATGGAACCGTGGCGCTGCCAGCTGCAGGATGCAGGAGAGATCCAGGTGGAACGTTGTCAGGGAGAAGTTCAGCAGCAAGGAGAAGGTCAGTGAGCATGAGAAAGACAAGGGTGCAGACTGGGGTGGCAGCACTTTGGCTGTGCCCAGCCCATCCCCAATGGGCATATCCAGGATAAGGCTGGAGCGGGCTGTGAGCAACATGATCTCATTGGGAATGTCCCTCCTCATTGCTGTGGGGTCACACTGGATGGTCCTTAAAGGTCACTCCTAAGCCCAGCTGTTCTGTAATTCTGTGATTCTGCTGCAGGGCCTGCCCAGCACCAAGGTGCTGCAGGAGCTGGTGGACGAGCTCCTGGGTGTGTGCCGAGTGCTCTCCCGGAGGAGCTTCATGCCGGAGCTGCACCCAGCTGTTGGGACAGACACCAGCCCTGCAGCCTGCAGCTTCCAGGAGAACGGCAGCACCTACCGGACGCGGGTCATCCTGCGGCCACCCCCCGGCCACTCCTTCAGCCTGGAGAGCAGGAAGCGGCTGCCAGCAAGGCACATCCGTGTGGTGCTGGAGTGCTTGTGCTCCGAGGAGCGGCTGCTGGGGCACACATGCTTTCTGCACGCCTCGGGTGGCCAGCAGCCCACGGATCAGGAGTGGTACCTGATGGACACCCTCTGCACGGGCTCCTACTTGGACATGGAGAAAGTGGCCCGCTGGGTGCAGATGTTGGTGCTGTCAGCCTGGCTGCTCCTGCCGCAGTCGCGCCACTTCCAGCTCACTGCACTGCCCTGCAGCAGGTCCTGCAGCTTCCAGCTGAGTGGCGCCTCTGGCCTGCACTGCGGCATCGAGATGGCTCTGGCCATGCAGCAAGGCAGCTCAGGTGCCCACCGTGGGCCTTGAGTAGGCAGCAGCCAGCTCTGCCAGCAGCACCGTGTGGGCCAGAGAGCTGCTGCCTCTCAGACTCACTGCTGCCATGGCACTGCTGCTGTTGTGACAGCATTGCCACCGAAAAGGAGTTGAGGAAGGTGAAGAGAACCATTCCTCAGGGGACATTTTTTGTTTTCCGTTAAGATTCTTTAGTTCCTTCTTAGAAAACCTGAAAGATGTAGCCAGACAGTAGTGATTGTAAAACCTCCCAAGGCAGAGCTGGGAAGGTCAACCTGATTTCAAATACGTAGAAGTTTATGTTGAGAAAAATTAGACATCCATAGGAGTTTTCCTACACCACTTTTTTATTTCATTAAAAAAATAAAATTAAGTTATTTGACTCATATTTGTTCTCCCAACATTTCATTTGTGATGAGAATACACACAAGTCACAAACATTAGTAAATTGTCAATAGATGCAACTATGGTGGCAATTCCAAATTCCATTGGTTCTCCCAAAGCTCCATCTCAGCTCTAGGAAGGCATCTATAAAAAGGAAAGAGAAAATGTGGCCCACTCCCTACCCATTAATCAAAGGAAGGAAAAGCCTCTTGGATCTATGCCAAAGGTGACAGAGCCTAAGTGAAAAATGATCATCCCAGCTCAATTTAAAACTGCTGGCAGCTGCCTCGCACCCAGACTGGTTCTTCTGATCCTCAGCAGGGAAGTGGAGGCATACCTAGGAAAAGAAAACACAAACTTCATGGGCAAAACCAAACTGTGTAACTGCATCAACTTGGGATCTTTTGGGCTGCAGTATAACTGGTATTGCGTGAAGTGCTCGCTGCACTGCTCTGATTGCTTCCCCCAACTTGATAACTACTATGACACTACTTGCAAGTGCAACTTAGCAGCAGCAGAGAACCTCCTCTTTGTCTTCCTTCTGGGTTAGAACAAAATAAATTTCAAGAGGAATTATGCCTGAAAACTTCTTCCTCTACAGCTCCAAGTTGAGCCATAATAATTCTAAGTAAAAGACAGCAAGGGACTATCATCTCTTCTGGAAGCTCTTGTGTGGTCGTGGCTGAGGAAGCTTTTCCTGCAGCCCTGGAAAGGACTCCAGGGGCCCTCAGCTGAGGATGAGGATCAGGGCTCAGGGAAAAGAACCAACAGGCTCAAGGCAATGGCTGAGAGGGCAAAACTGCCACAATGTGGCACAGAAAGAGCCACATCATTTTCTTTCCTTTCTTTTTTGCTGTGAGGGAATGAAAGCAAAGAAATTGGTCTCAGCATGTCTTGTGGGACTGCAAAGATGCCCATCCATCAAACCCCAGGTGAACATCTACCCTTACTAATCTTGCATTTGTCCCTCATTTACAAACTGTAGGAAAACTCTGAGGCAAAGGCTTAGGGATGCCAGATGTGAGTAACGGCCTCCTTCTAGTGACTTCATCTCTGTGCACTTTGCAAACGTGCAGAAGTATTCAAGAGAACTTAAAGAATGAAACAGATTTTGTCTCTCATGTCCTCCCACAAAATCCCTGATGTTTATGGTTGTTCACTGTCTTTTCTTTATGGTAAGGACAAGAGCGTGCCTCATCAACAGCACATTGCTATGGCATTTTTCCAACAGGCAAAAATATTCCTCTCTTCTGCTCACAGATTCTAAAGAAGAAAGAAAATCAGAAAAAATAGAGGTTTTCACAGGTGTTAGGAGGAAAAACCAATCTGTGAGAGCACAAACTCTGTCTTATCACTTGATCGTACATGGGTTTTGCCAGTCCCTCTGCTCGGAGAAAGATTCCCTTTGGGAGGTAGTTTTCAAAAGTTTTCCTTGGAATGGAGGGGCACAATGTCACAATCCATCCCCCTGGGGTGTCACAGCCCACTGCTCTATGACACCAGCCTCCAACCCCTGTGACAGCACAAAAGGCATTGAAGCACCTTGGAACCCCCAAGATAAGCAGTGAGGGAATGTTTGGTCCCCATCCAGCACTGCCTGATGTCACCATACACAGGTTTGTGACATCAGTGTCCTTTACCTCTATCCTGTTGTGAGAGATGAAGTAAGATTTTGCTGAACCCAAAAGATTATTAGGTAAAAAAATGAAAGTTGTTGGTTCTGTGTGTTGTTATTTCTGGTTTGGATTTGCTCCAGTTAATTTGTTGCATGTGGCTGTGAGCTGGGAAAGCAGCCAGGTTAAATACCTGACCAAAAAGGAAGTGGGATCAGAGGAGAGGGGACTGAAAAGTGGGTGGTCAGGAGAGAATAGAAATTCCCAAGTACCCAGCCAATGGGAAAGGGAACAGGGACCGCCCCTGGCCAGGAAAGGGAATAAAATGTAGTTCCTGTCTTGGAGGGTGTGTGTGTTTGGCTCCTGGGGCAAAGAGGTGAATTGTTACTAAGAACCAGATTTCTTTTGCCTCCACAACTTGTTTCCCCATTTCATTGTAGCTAAATGTTCATTTCTAACCCTGTGATGACACAGCAGGCCTTCCGTCCCTGCAGGCCCATGTTGTCAGAGAACAAAGGAAATACTGTTTCCTAGTTTCAATTTCTATATCTCCATGGTGCTCTCCCTCAGCCCCCTGCATCACATGTCCCTGTCCCTGTCATAATCCCTGTCCCTGACACCTTGCCATGTTTTCCTGGGGACAGTCCTGGTCTCTGTTCACAGGGCCTCTGGTCTCTCTCCCTGGGAGAGGCCATCACATCCAGGCCTTTCAGGCCAGGCCCTGCACAAGGTTTTGTCCCTTTTGGTTTAAAGGTCAGAGTTTGTCCTCTCTGCCGTGCTGCTGGGTCGAGGCTGATGGGCACAAGGACACTTAGCACCTGTGTTTAGGGCTGTGGGATGTTCAGCTTTGCTTGCTCAGCAGAACGGGTCCTGTCTAGGGGGGCTCCAAAGGCAGGAAGGAATTCTCTCTGCCTTTTGTTTCTGCAGCAGTTCTTTCATCTGCACAATGACAAGGCCAGGTCTCCATGCTGGCAGCATTTCTGAGGTGACAAGGACAGCATGCAGGCCCCTGAAAAGAGGAAATCTGCAAGTACACAAATGATGCCCCAGGGGTGCAGCTCCTTCTCCTGTCAGTGCTGAGTTGTCCTCCCCACCGGAATCCTGAAGACTGGCAAGGGCACTGTGCCAGCAAGCTGCAGTCTGACACTTCACTGCTGACCAAACAAGGGCCCCCTCCTATTGTTGAAGCTACAGAAGTGTGGGAATAAAGGAAAATGTGTGTGAATCAGTGCAGCCAGGCTGCCAGCAGGGTCTTGTGGGCCTCCCTGGGTTGTTGTGGGACACTTCCCGGGAACTGACCAAGTGAGGGACAGCTGGAAGCTTGGCTGGAGGAGCAGGTTGGGATTTTTAAAGATTGGGATGCTGCAGTTAAATATCCCAGTTCAAGGCTTCTGCTGATCTCACACTGGGAGGGGCTGTTGACTCTCTTGAGGGACAAGATGCCATGCAGAGAGATCCAGAGAGATGGGAGCCTTGGATTTCCTGTGGGAAAAGGTGCTGCCCCCATGGCTCTGCGCCTAGGGCTGTGCCCCACAGGAGATGGGTACCACCCAAGGTGGGACACAAGGGGAAGGCTGAGGAAGCAGAGCCCAGCGATTCTGTGGGGGAAATAACAACAATCTCTTTCTTTTTTCTAAAAGAAGGGGTTGAAATAGCTTTGCTAGTGGTTCTGGCACTAGGGGGGCCTCTTGCAGAGGTGGGGAAAGTCCTCAGGGTCTGGGGCCTTTTCCTTCAGGGAGTGCCAGGGCTGCCCAGGTGAGCAGTGCCTGCCGTGGGTGGGAGCAGAGGGTCTGGGGCTGGGACCCTGGACAGAGGGACCTGCCTCCTCCTGGGGCTGGTCCAGCTCTGGGGACACCGGCACTGCTGGGGGTCATTCTTGCCGTCATCCCTTCTTGCCTCTGGCTGTTGTCATCTCTGAGAGTCAGTCATCAGCACAAGCAGTTCTTTATTGTTATAGATGGGAAAGAAATAGTTACATTTATAGATGTTGAGATTTACATTTACATATTTTTAGAGATACATTTAGACGCTTACATTTAGACACATTTAGATGCCTACATTTAGATGCCTACATATAGGCGCCTAAATTTACATGCCTACAATTAGACGCCTACATATAGATGCCCACATTTACATGCTTTTATTTAGATGCCTACAGTTACATGCTTACATGTTGATCTAGGAATGGGCATAGTTATTTCGTTAGAGGTATGTGGATGTTTAGATGCAGAGATTGAGCTGTTTAGGCCTAGGCTGCATTTTTACCTCTTCTCCCCCTCGGCTGCCTTTTTCACCTTTTGCTTTTCCCCCTGTGCCCCCTGTGTCCCCTCTCCCTGTGCTGGGTCCCAGCTGGCGGCCGGGCCGGGCAGAGCGGCACTTCCAGCCCCGGCTGTCCCTGGAGCTGTGGGAGCTGCCGCTGGCTCCAGGCACTGTCCCCTGAGGAGCTGCTGAAGGACGGTGAGACAGAGGGGGCTGAGGGGGCTGAGAGGGCGGTGGCGCTGAAGGGACAGGGAGACTGAGCTGCTTCTGGGGCTGAGGGCTGTGGGGCAGCCGAGGGCCATGGTGGCACTGAGGTGACAGGGAAGTGGCACAGGCTGAGGGGCTGGCGCATCTGGGGGGACGGGATGGGTCAGAAGGGACTGAGGGGGGGTAAGAGGACTGTGAGGGGCTGAAGAAACTGAAGGGGGCTGGGGGTTCACCAAGAGCATGGCGGGGCTGAAGGGATGGAGGGGGCCAGCAGGGAGCACAGCAGGGACTGCAGCTCTGCCGGGCCTTGGAACCAATTCCAGAGCCTCCACTTTTGCCACAGCTGCAAGGAAGACCTTGAGGACAGCCGGAGACTGACGGGAGCCAGCAGGGAGAAGCTGAAGGCCAGTAGCAAGAGCAGTGAACGGGGACCTGCTGCTGCCAGCCTGGAAAGAGCCCGGCTGAAGCCACAGGCCCGGGCAGGCAGGGTGGTGCTGAGGGTGGTGTGGGCTGTGGCCGTGGGCACTGCCTGGTGGGGCAGGAGCGGGCCCTGCCCATGCTGGGGCTGCTCAGCGCAGCTGCCCCGGCTGGCACAGGGGCTGTCCTTGGGCAAGGCAGCTGTGCCGGCAGGGCCCGGGAGCTGTGCCGCGTGTGCCGGGCCCTGCCGGGTCTACAGGACGGTCCTGCCACTGCTGCGCTCACCACAGCCTGGCCTGCTCGGCTGCTTTTTCTTTCTGACCCTCCTGGGCAGGCTCTGAGATTTCCTCTTCCCTGATGGAAGTGCAGCTGCTGCCAAGGGAAACGTCGCCAGATTGACTCGGTGTTCCCTTTGCTTGCTAGATGTCCCATCTGCTGTCCCTGTCCAGGAGAGCATCTCTGCATGGGAGGAAGAGACCGAGGGAGAGGCTTTGAAGATGGGGCAGCTGGGATCCCTCTGCCTGGAGTTTTGTTTAAAGATACATGGACTTGAGTGTGAACAGAGATTATTATATGGATATGTCCATGTGTATCCTGCTATTTGTACAGGCATATTTCTGTACATATGGTATTAGATTTATGAATATACTGTGTATATATGTACATATAGATACCTGGATAAATACAGGTTTGCAGTTACGTATTTGTGTGTATATGTATCTAGTTCTTTATGTAGGTTGTAATAACTCTGTTTAGATTTCCATATGTATACACTTGTGTAGGTATTTATTTGTATTGATGTAGTTTTTGGTATATGTCTTTTTAGATAAGTATATTGGTCTTCATTTTGGTATATATGTATTTTTATATATTTTTAGATGTATATTGATTGATTTCTATATATATTACATTTACATATATATCCAGATATATAGCTGTATATTTGTATTAATGCAGTTGTAGTGATATTTAGATTGGTAGTTCTCTTTGTCTATTTGTAGATTGGTTTGTTTTATATATCTCTTTCTTGAATGTAACACGTAACATTTAATCTGTATTTAGATCTGCATATAGTAGTGGTTATATATGTATTCAGTTCTATTTAAATGTGTATGGAGTGGTATGGTGGTGAAATTCTATTTGTTGAGTTCTTGGTATCAGAGAGAGATACTGATATTTTTGTGTTTCTATATGGGCTGTATGCTTGTCGTAATACGCAATAAATTAGGTTGTTAATTTTCCATTGAACTTTGTGTAGAATGAGTGTGTGTAGAGGTTTGCAATAAATTAGTTTTTTGTTCAAGGAAGTTGGTATTTGTATGTTTTTACATAGTGTGGTGTAACAATCAAATAAATTACTTTTTAAACTTTAACTGAAACCTGTATAGTTCTATGTTGTCTGCGCTGCTGTAGCAATTTTTAAGAAACGCCATTTGTCAACTGAGATGGATGTGTTGTAATTTGTGGTACCCAAAGCCATGAGCAGATGGAAATGCCAGAGGATTTTGGCCATGAAAATCTCCAGCCATGCCCAGCACAAGCCCCACCTGCACTCAGGCTGGGCAAGGGAAGCACAGATTTGGGATGGCAGCAGAGCCACACGTTGGCTCAGAACTTGCTGCTAAGGCCTGCTGGCTTAGAAAAAGATCAAGGATACATTTTATATATTCTATTTATTACAGTACATATACTAAAATATGTATTATGTAGTATATTGTGGGAATCCTTAAAATCAGAGTGTTTTGGGAAAGCTGCTCCTCAGTGAGGAGGATTTCTAGCCTAGAGGAATACAAAAATAAAAAAGCAGACCATGGACAGTGCCATTGCTGGAGGCCCAGCTGTTAAAAGGAGGAATGGATCGTCCCCTTTGCCATCTGGAGGTAATACCCTTGTAAGAAATAAGTAGCAATTCTAGGGGCTCATGGGCAATGAGATGGGAAACCATCTATCTAAACCAGAATGGGACGTCTTTTACCGGCTTGAGACAATTTTACAGGATAAAGAACTTTCAGACATCTCAAAACATCAACTGAAAGGCTTATTAATCTGGGTAAAAGTGAATACTCAAAATATAGACTTGAGGCCTGCTCTCAGCTTTGATTCCTGGGACCAAATAAAATGGAAAATTTACAGTCTAATCTCTCTCTAAAAGGAAGAGACTTTGGTCAAACTAATGCCTGTCTCCAGAGCTTTAATTGAAAACTTTGAACAGAATGATTGTAACAGAGACTTTCTCAAACACCAAACAGAACACCTGGATCTGGGACTTTAATTCCGAGTGGTGCTGGGCTTTCGTCCTCCTCTGGGGGGATCCCGGTTTTTGTTCAGGGTTCTTTCCCTTCTCCTGGCCATGTCTGGGGTTTCCCCAGGTGGTGTGGACAGCACCCCGATGTCTGGGAAGGGGGAATCAGATAATCTTCCAGCTTCAGCCATCTTCTCGGTTTTTTCCAGGATTCCCTGTGTCACTGGGGCTGTGACAGGCTGTTCTCTCATTCCTCCATGAAATCATCCATCCCCGGAATATCCGGGAAAGCGTTTGGGACTTTTGTTGCATTCTGAAAATGTGGGGGGGCAGGGGTCTTGTTCTGGGGAGGTTGGGAGTCAAACATGTCCAGGAGATGAGACAGTTCATTTGGGGAAGCTTTACAAAACAGGGACTGCTGTTTCTGTGCCCTGCTCCTCTTCCAAACAAGATGAGGCCAAATCTGCCCCCCATGGCTGCGTTCCTGGGGCTGCTGCACTGCAGAGCTGTAGGGACACCCCCTGACTCTGGCAAAAATGGACCAAGTCTCTGGGTTTAAGAGGTGACATTTTGTTGAACTTCACTAGAGGGAGAACAGAAGGGCAATGATGGCTCAACTGTTCAATCAGAAAACACCCCAAGAACTCTCAGGTACAGGGGCTCAACATTGCATGGAGACAATTCAGGAATTTGTAGCATACTGTCCAAGAAAGAAAGAGGCATTCACAGCCACCTCTAAGTGTTCCCAAATATTTTCCTCCCTCATTTAATTTCATATTATCCCCAAAAGGAGGTTACGGGCCTTGCTGGTAACACTTCTACCATGTCAGCTGAATAAATACATGGCAGGAAACTTAGGAAAAGCACTTGATTTCAAAATCCCCATAGGTCTGTGCTGGAATCAACATCTGTGTCTCTCTAGAAAGGCTGGTTGAGACAGACTAATTTTAAAATATGCTGAGAAATGGATAGCATTCTCATAGGGACACTTGAACCCAATTTCTCTTTAAAACCCCTTGAAGTACTTTGCCTCCAACACTTCTCCATGTGTTTTACAGAACTCTTGCAAAGAGCTGGGTATTCCTTGGCTCACTGACAAGGTGAGGCCATGATTTATAAGCAGTCCTGAGAGCTGCTTCAGCTGACAGCTTAGAGCAGCCCATGTGCTCTCCTCTGTAACCATCCAGAACAAGGTGATTTGGGGACTGGGTTGCCCAGACCTCTATGCCTTCCACCACTTAAGGTGAAGATCTAAAACTAACAGGAAAGGTCGGGAAAAAAGCTTATTCTAGTCATAAAGAATTCCTTTTGCTGCAATCTTTTCTTAAAATGTGCACGACTTCATAGTAGAGGTAGTGGGCTTCCATCCTCTACTGATAAAAGTCATTCAGTGGACAAACCTAAGTCTTGAAGAGAAGAACTGACCAGAAGAAAGACATCTGAAATAAAAGTGACAATAAGCAAAGGAGTTAACAATCATGCAACTTCTTTATTACTAAAGTTCAATACTAACTTCTGTAATCTTAGAGGAACTAATCCTACATTTTTAACAAATAATCATCTGCTCATTGCTAACTTGAAGAACCCTAAAACAACTAATCTTCTTTTAAAATAAAAAAGCCAGAGTTCATAGATGTTCCCTTGCTGATGCAGATGACTGGTGCCAGGACTCCACTTGCTGCTGGCCAGATTCAGATACTCATTGCTGAAGGTGGAACAGCTTTCTGTGGAGGTACTGGCACCTGCTCTTCATCTCAGAGTAGCTGGGGCTACTACCCTATGAAGGAGAAATCAAAAGAAAATTAGGGCATGCCAACATTTCTGCAGAGTTTAGAATTTCATGACCTTTTCTTTAAAAGAGCCTGGAGGCACACTCAGAGGTTACCAAGCCTCCCCAGTTTGATTTATTCATGTAAAACAGTAAAAATACTCTCAGTCTGACTTTTCAGCTATCTTTCTCTTTGAGCCACCACCCTTCTGGGAAATATGCAAACTGAGGCTGTTGTAATACAGACCTAAAAACAAACTCTAGACAAGTCTGAAACCACCACAACAACAACCCAAACCACATCAGCTCCTAAGGAGGGAAAAACTCATTATTGCCTAAAGCCACTGATGGGAGCCAAAACTTCTTCAATCCTTTCTCCCTCAAATCAACACAAGTATACTTTATCAAGCTCATACTAAAAATCCAAGATGAATAGCAGTGAGAATAATAGACACCACTTCCCAACACTCTCACACCAATGCTTCTGCTCCTCTGGGCCTGACGGGCTGGTTCTCCCCCCACATGGGAATAAACAATTCAAACCATCCTGAGATTAATATTTACAAGCAGTAAATCTTTAACAAATTGAAATTCAGTACCAGGACAGACAACAACTTGTGCCAAGGATGCATCCCAGGCCAGATGCACCTGACTGGTGCAGGATAAGTTTGAAAAGAAAACTACAGATGCCTTGCAACATTTTGAGAGGCTCCTGAGAAGCAGCAGCCTGCACTACTGCCTTCTGCCTAGTGACATTTGCTGGCAGGAGCCCTAGCACAGCCCTGACTGCAGTGCTCCCCTGCAGGGCTAAACTTGCCCTCAGCCTTGCAGGGAGCATCCCTGGCTGTGTCCAGTGTGAGCCAGGGCCCTGCCGTGCCTGCTCCAAAGGCTGCAGCTGCCCCAGAGCCCCAGAGCTGCAGGAGGCCTGGCTGCCCCTGCCAACAACACTGCTCTGACACAAGCTGGGAGCAATTTCCAGTGTTTCACCACACACTCACACTTCTCCCTCCCCTTCTGCACTGCAAATTGGATGAGGGGATGCAGCAGCACTGCTACAGCTGAGCCTGCACAACTGCACTGCAGGAAGGGAGGGCCTGGCCAGACCTGACTCCCTCAGTGTTCATTTCTGCACTTCCCCCACCTCGCCCTTCTCCTTTGTTCTTTTCTACCTTCCTAGTTCACATTTACTATTAAATACCATCTGTATTCTTGACTCTGAAATATTGTCTTTCTTGCACCTTAATTCATGCAGAGGCTTCTCTTAACAATCAAATTTTACTCCATCGTTGCCCACAAAGGAGTTAGGAAAAGCAGCAAATTAATACCTTCATTGAAATCCAAGGGACACTACTGCTTCAGCCTCCCCAGTTCCATTCACATCTCTTTGGACACGGTAGTCATCTGCACACGAGGGCTGGCATTCTAGAACTCCAAACTTTTTCTTTTTCTTGAACCTAATGGGTGAAGGGGAAATGGAGCCCAGACTTGCAGACAGGTAAGAAGTAGAATGGGATGTCCAAGCCAGCACCCAGGAAGAAGAGTGGCCACCAGCTGCTGGCTGGATGTAACTGGGCTACTGCTCAATCCTTTGCTTCTTGCTCCTCACAAGGCAGGTCAAGCCAGAAGCCCGAGGCCATTTCTGCAACAACAGCAAAATAATTCATTAATCTATGATCAGGATCAGCTTTTGCTCCCACTCTAAAATGTGGCATCTGTGAACTGGCAGAGGTTGAAAACACATCTTGTTTAATTCAAACTAGCTGTCAAACATGGAAGATCTGCAGGTAACTATCTGCTCTGCTGCATTCCTACTTTCTCATCCTAGGACTTAGCAAGTCCTTCTCCAAGTCTACTGCTAAAAGGCTTTGGGAAATAGACACTCCCTTCAGCAGCTCCAGCAAAGCCTCCCTAACATGGGGCTGCCCAGTAAGCTTTGTCTAGGTCTCAATTTCTGCCTGCACACCCCAGGAAAAGACTCAGCTTTTGCTATCAAACACCCACATGATTTACAAAAGAGGCACCAGCCTGTTTTAGAGCTTTATGTGTTAAAATTTAGATTAATGCTTCAGTATTACAACCCAGCAGTACAGGGTGTGATGGTTTGTTGTGAATTCTCATTAGGATGAACACAGACAGCAGCCACGTGCCAAGAAACTCTTGTTCATTTAGGTACAGCTGTCATTAATCCAGCAGGCTACCCACTCTGCAGACTCAAAAGCTGTTGGCTAACCAGTCCTTCAATTTGTACAAGGAAGGTTCACAAGTGGTTACTAACAAGCCCTTACTGTTGCTCAGTGCCCTTTACTCATCTCTCAGCTCCTCCCAAGGAGCTTCTCAAAGGTGCTGCCTCACGAGGCACAGCACACAGCCACAAGCTCCCCAAAGCACAGCAAACTCGGGGCTAAGGCTGGAGCAGAACAGGACAGCCGTGCCATGCCCAGGCAGAGTGAGGGAGGAGAGAAATTAGGGCAGAGGAGGGAGTGAGGAAGTATCCCCGTTCTGTAGATGCTGTGTTTTGTCCAGCCACGTGGGCAGTGCAGAGCTGGGTTCCAACAATGAGAGGGACAGAGAGACAGAGGGAGAAGAGAGCGAGAGGGCCCCATCTGCCCCAGCCTTGTGCAGCCTCCTGTGCACAGGAGATTTTCCATGCAGTTCTGTCACACAGGCAGAGCCAGCCCTTTGAGCCCTTCTCCAGGGAATGACTTGAGGCTGGGGACTGAGCTCAAGTCTCCAGGCAGAGCAGAAAGTTGGCTCAGGACAATGCTGCTCTACCCCTGCAGGATCCTCTCTTCTTATCACAACCTTCCTGTCACAGCACTCAGAATTTCTGAGGCAAAACATGCTTAGGCCTGGTCCTGCACATTTCCAGCACAGCTTTTACGCCACCAGCAAGTCTGCTACAATTTACTATACAGTCCAGATAGTTAAAAATGCACAAAATACCTGAGCAGGTCTTGCTGGAGCATCTCTCTCAGAAGGCCCTGGAGATGTCACTTGGCTGCTGCTGGTGAGGTTCTGAGATGGAGCTGATTTTCTGTAGGGATGGTCCAATATTTCATGTTACAAAGCCTAAATATCAACTGTCATAGTTCTTTCCTTGCAGGGAAAACAGGCCTTCAGTGTCAGGACTCAAGGAAAAAGCATGAAGCAGAGTTGAGGGAGCTTTAGGTAGGATATCAGGAAAATGTTCATGCCCCAGAGGGTGCTCGAGCACTGCAACAGGCTCCCCAGGCCAGCAGTCACAGCACCAAGAGCTCAAGAAGAGTTTGAACAACACTCTTGGGCACAGGGTGTGATTCCTGTGGTGTCCTGTGCAGGGCCAGGAGTTGGATTCCATCGCCCTGATGGGCCTCTGCTGGGGCAGCATATTCTAAGAATCCTGGCTTCATTTCCCAGAGCTTTCTTCTGAAAAGGATCTTTTCCTTCCCCAAAAGACTGAACTTACCTAGAAAGTATCAACCTCAAATTCTCTCTATCAATTTTACTGTAGCCAGGCCAGTCAGGCTGAAGGGTTTGAAAGAGATGTTCCTTCAAACTGAAGGAATTTTCCTCTGCATTCAGGTTGGCTACCTACAGGTAGACATCCAGGAAAACAAATGTTCATTACACCTATATGCAAACTACAGAAATCTAAATGAGCTACTTCAGCTGGGATGGCAGAATATGGCTCTCATTATGTTGTGAATGTCTTCAGGGTGAAAAAGCCCTGCCACTGCCCTGGGCAAACCCAGCAACAAACTCCACAGGTTCAGGGAATGAGTTCTTAAAAGTCACTGTGGGATCAACTGAAACTCTATCTACATTGAATTGGACTCCTTTCACTAGGTTCCAAAACATTTTCCTAGCTAAAGAAGAAATATTCCTAGTTGATCTAGTCATGCTTGCATAATTCAGCAACAGCCCATGTCTATGGGGAATATTTTAAAAGAAAGGAGGAGATACTGTATCTTTCCATGGGTCTTCATCTTACGAAAGCCTATCAGAAAGAAAGAGCAGTGGAACTTAACTTGAAGGAGAACTGGAAAAGCCTCTAATTTGAAAAGGTGAGGAAGAAGTAAAATTATGAACAGCTGAATAGCATGATGGAAGAATTGCTGGCACAGACACCACAATCTCACCTGCTGAAGGATCTTCCCAAGGGAATCCTTGTCCTTTGGCCTGACTCCATCTCTCTGCAGCTGAGCAAGCAACTCTGGCTCCTTGTAATCCCTCAGGCCAAGTAAATGAATCACCCTGTCCCTGTAGGGTCGGCCGTAAACAGCAGTGCAGCCGCTCCAGTCGATGTCTGCAAGTCTCACAGGCATCATCCTCTTCTTCTCAGGCACAGGCCCTGGATTGTTTTGTTGGGCTCCTCTGACCTCTGCTCTTTCTCCTAAAGTGAGGGAAACCCAGAAACAAACAGTTCAAATTGGAGGTCTGGAGAAGGCAAGGAAGTTGATTCAAAAGGATGTAGCAAGGCTGTTGAAACCCTATTGGTTTGGCATTTACAGATCTAAAAGAGTCCAAACAGTAAAGCCTTAAAAGGAAACAGTCATTAAAAGCTGGTAAAGGAGTGATAATGGATGGGAAGTTTTCATCAAGAATTGTTTTTATGCATGGTGCTTTTATATGATTTCCCCAGTGTGTAAGCTCAAGCAGTGGCTATTTCAAGAATGACACAGACAGTGGGATTAAGTGCACCTTCAGCAGCTTGCCAAAACCAGGGGCCTGGGATGCCATCCAGAGGGATCAGGACAAGCTTGGGAACTGGGGCCCTGGGAACCTCATCAGATTCAACAAGGCCAAGTACAAAGTGCTGCATCTTTGGGTTTGTGATGTGCTCTGGCACCAAGACAGGCTGGGGGATGAAGGTGGGGAGACTTGGAGGTGCTCATGGATAAAAGGCTGGATATGACTTGAAAAACATACAGCTATCCAGTAAAAATTGAAATGGAAGCATATCTAAAAGTGGTCCCTCAGTTTAATACACTTTGTATTAAACAGTTTAAATCCAGTTTTGGATTGTGTGACTCCTTTTCTGCCTGGGTCCTGTGCTCTCTGCTCATCTCTTGGCTTTGATCATGGCAAGCATTTTATAGAAATCTGAAGCATGGGATTTTTTCACCCTGTCTAATTCTCTTTTCTCACCTTTGGACTTGGGAGTCTTCCCCTGCACCCTGGAAGACACTGGGAATCCAGAATGTGTCTGAATTCTATTTTTTTGTTGTACTTCAGGTGTGGAGGTTGAAAGGGAGCTGACACTTGGAGGCCGGTTCAAAGCTGAGCAGGATGTGGAAGGTAGGTCCAAGGAAGAAGGAGAGTGGCCACCAGCTGCTGGCTGGACATCACTGGGCTCTTGGTCAATCCTCTGCTTCTTGCTCATCACAGGATGGAGAAAGTCAGAAGTCAGAGGCCGTTTCTGCAAAGATGATCCCAATTAGTTCTGCTCCTGTTGCCCGATCTGAGTAGAAAGACACAAAACAACAAAGTTGTTTTATGCGGTGCTTTATTGAGGGCCCTGGGGACCTGAGGACTATTGTCCAAAGTCAGAGCCCCAATTTGCTACAGAATTTACAGGGTTTATATATCTTTCTTAACATGATTGCTTCATTTACTCCATGTGCATTGCTAAGCATTTTTAATCAACGTCATGATACACCCAACATCTCCCTGCACACTTTTAGAGATAGCATACAGAAATTTATTAGGTACACCATGACATCCGTTCCTCAGCCAAAAGGTGCATTCCATAGATAAGGTTTAGTACATTCTCTAGATAATACATCCTCCGATCTACCTGGCACTAAAGCACTAAAGTTCACTTGAAGTTTACCGGGCCTATGAGGCCTTAGCATAACTACTGCTACTTATGCTAACTTTATATTGTTTCACTAATCTAGGCATCTATTAACTAGAATATAATTTTCAATCATTTCTGCAACAAGTCCCCCCTTTTGAGCATTCTTCAGATCTTCTGCAAGGATGCTCAACCTTCAGCTTCGGTTCTTCTAGAAAGGGCAGGAAGGACCACCTCTTCGTATTTAGGCGGGGGAATTCCCAATCCGTAGTTTCTTCCTATAGCTTTTACCAATCTTCGGGTTCGTCTTGTTTCTTTGGTTATTATTCCTAAAACACACTTATATGCTATCCAAGCAACAATTAGTACAATCACAAACAACAGTATATATTGCAGTATTGACGATATCCAACCAGAAACCTGAAGCCCCATTGAGTCTAACAAGGCTCCTATCCAATTGTGCTGGGCCTCCTTTTCAATTTCCTTTGTTCCAGATTCCACTATTTCTAGTTGGGAGATATCCTTCTCTACCTCTATTGTTACATTTGGGATATGGATGCAACAGTGGTCAATTCTTTTGTTCAAATACCCACAGACTCCATGCTCCTTCAATAACAACATATCTAGAGCCATTCTATTTTGGAGAGTCATACGGGAAGTAGCCTGCAACTGTAAGTTCAAATCAGTGAACCCTTTTCTAGTTGCTACTGCCAGTCTCTCTGTTTGTCCCAGTAACTTAAACAACATTTCTCTATTTCTATATGTAGCTATTGGTGCAAACAAAGATTCCAATGCCCATCCAAACTTCACCCCGCTGTCTGGTTCATGCCATTGATCTTCATCTCCTAATAAATTCAAATCATCATCAATTTCTCTCTTTTTCCTAGTCCCTGATTCCCTTAACTTAGACTGTTTCCACAAGGGACATAGCGTTGGTATTCCCAAAGTTACTTGTGTCACTGGTCCGTCCAAAGGGAGATGAGTGGTCCACTGTCCATGTTCCATTACCCACACCAAATTTCCTGGACTTCTGAGTGTAGTTGTTCTACAGGAGACCCTTCCATAAAATCCATTCATAAGGGGTTTGCCTGGTACTGTATGATTGTATTTCCTACATTCACATCCCCATTTCAAAAGGACCCTTACTGGGACTAGGCTAATTTGATCCCCTGGAGTATCACATGTATAAACTTCTGTACAGTTCCAGTTTTCCTTTGTTATCACCCTCTCTCTAGTTGAGGTATATATCTCCGATACTTCGTCATGTGATTGGTTTTTACTTCCTGACCACTGTACACACCAATCAACAGGCCCAATATAACTATAGTGTTCCAGCAAACTTGGACCCCAAATAGCCTCCCAGTGGTCCCATATGGGCTGTTCTTGTGTCATATTATGACATCGCATTTCCCGGGATAATTGCTTCCTTTTGGTTTGTTGGTCTTGCTTATCAAAACACCAACCATAATTTCCTAATCCTCCATACAATCCAGGTTTTGGTTCGTATCTACCTCCTTTTTCCCGACAATCCCAAATTGATGAATATCTCCATACAGGGGAATAGCCTTCTTTAATCTCTACTACCTCCTTTTCCACGACCTCCATTTGACACATGACTGTCATGTTCCCTTGTATTGTTGGAGGCATTGGGACCGGAATCACTCCCCATGGAATAGGTTCCCCAGCTGCCTGTGGGAGCGGAAGGCATGCTGTGATTCGTGAGACATTTTGTACTGTCCCAAAATCTCTGATCAATCCTACTATCAGATTTTCTTGTTCCTGCTCATTTTGAATAGTGATATTGGTTTCTCTTACTCCTCTTGGTTTCCCTCGAGTGAGTGAGACCATCGTCCTTGAATGTCCCCACCAAGAATCCTTGCTAATCCAGCACCAATAATATCCCTCGTCCTCAGGCTGTACGTCCTTGATTATAAGGATGACAGTTTGGTCTGATCGTTTCTCCCTGCGATATTTCCCTTCCTTGTCCCATATATTGTTTCCCTTAAACCACCATCCATATTCAATAAACTGTACATCCCTTTCTATCTTACAGACTAGAATGACTGCCTTGTTCCGTACTGCTCGAAATATTCCACGTGTTGCTTTAACCCTTTCTCCCAAATGTGCCTTAGCTATTGACGATCGGATACCATAGTCTGCATCTAATCCACACATAACTAAACACAGATAACGCCCTTCATCCATGTCTTGTTAAGGGTCTGAGATGTTTAACCACCCAATTCCTTTGTCCCCTAATTTCCACCAACTCACTCCCTGATCAATTTGTTCCCACATTTGTTGTTGTTCTTTCCACCACTTAACCTTCACGTCTTGTCTACATGCTTCTGTCAGAGTGAATGGGCAATTGAGCTTTAACGGGGGACCGTCCCACATGTCTTGAATTGCGGATGTTGGCTTAACTGACACCGATTCCTGAGAGACAGTTCCTTCCCGTAATCTCCAAGATACCACCCTCAATTTGATTTTCTTATAGTCAAAGCTATACTTAATTTGCACTATACACATATAGATTTCCATATCTTCCTTGGTTACTTGCTTTAATTGTAATGTGGTATTTCCTTTCTGTGCATCCCTATCCCAAACGGTAGTAAAACTTGCCTTGGGGTACCCAGCTCCTTGTTTCCAGAATACTCGTAAATCTCGGGCTTCAGCTTTCTGGTCATTGGTAACAGCACAGGTCAGATTCACATCCATCCCTTCCATGATTCCGACAACAGGTTCTGAAACAGTAACAACCACAACACCTTGAGTAGGTATCAATTTCATCATTACCAGTAACAGAATAATTAAGAATGCGGCTTTGCGCGAAATATCATTCGCGTCAGGGAGACCATCTGAGCCTCCCATTGTGTCGGAGTTTTCTTGACTCGAGTGTAGTGGATCCAGGTGTCGATTCCCGCCACCTTTACTGCTGTGTATGTCGTCAGGATCACCTGGTAAGGACCGTCCCATGTTTCTTTCAGTGGATCAGTAAACCAGTTTTTCACATACACTCGGTCACCAGGCTGGATGTCATGGACGGGGTTCTCCAGTGGTAGAGGTCGGTTCCACTGCAGGGCTCCCCGTAGGCTGTTGAGAGTTCTGTTTAGTGACATTACATAGTTAAATATCACTTGATCCCCTTGTACATGCAAATCTCCCTTCAGTACAGTAGCATGATAAGGTTTCCCATATAGAATCTCATAAGGACTTACTCCCAATCTTTCTCTGGGCTTTATCCTAATTCGCAATAAAGCTAACGGTAATGCTTGCGGCCATTGCATTTTAGCTTCCTGACAAATTTTCTTAATTTGCCCTTTCAATGTTTGATTCATTCTTTCAACCTGACCACTTGATTGAGGTCGCCAAGGTGTGTGCAAGTCCCATGATATGTCCAGCATCCTGGCTACTGTTTGAACGACTCCAGCTATAAAATGTGGACCTCTATCTGACGATAACCCTAGAGGTACTCCAAACCTGGGAATTATTTCTTTAAGCAATGTCCTGACCACTTCTTTAGCCTGATTTGTCCTACAGGGGTAGGCTTCTGGCCATCCTGAAAAGGTACAGACATACACTAATAAGTACTTGAAATTCTGTGCTTTTGGTAACTCACAAAAATCTACCTGCCAATAATCTCCTGGTTCCGGTCCTACCTGTAGTTTCCCCAGTTGAATTTGTTTCCTGACAATCGGATTGTTTTTCAAACAGACTGGGCACATTGCATTCACCCGTTTTGCAAGTGTTAACATCTGGTTCGAAACTATCTCTCTCCGTAAGAATTTTACGAGCATCTCTGCACCCCAATGGCATTTGTTATGTTCTGTTTCAAGGATGACTTTCATTATTTTTGCTGGTACCACTACTTGTCCCGTTGTTGTCACATACCATCCAGTCGTGTTCTTTTGTGCATTCAATAACGTTGCCAGCTTCTCATCATCTGTTGTGTATTTAGGTGCCTGGTTTAGGAAGGGATTCACTGGGCTTACCTTGACAGGTATTAATGCCATCTGAGTCCATACCTCTCGTGCCACCTTTCGAGCTGTCACATCTGCCAAATCATTTCCACGATAAATTTTTCCTTCCTCCTTCCGATGTCCTCTTACGTGCATCACCGCAACTTTTGTCGGCCTGTGTACTGCTTCCAGCAAGGCTAAGATTTCTTCTTTGTATTTGATAGAAGTTCCCTGTGAACTGAGTAGTCCCCTCTCCTTCCACAATGCCCCATGTATATGGATTACCCCGAAGGCATATTTAGAATCGGTCCAAATGTTAACCTTCGTTCCAGTACTCAGAATAAGGGCTCGTGTAAGCCCAATTATCTCTGCCTTCTGAGCTGAGGTGCCAGGAGGTAAAGCTTTTGCCTCTACCACCGTATGAACAGTCACCACGGCATACCCTGCATACCTGGTACCACTTTCCACATAGCTTGATCCGTCCGTAAACAGTTCCCAATCTGGATCTTCTAGTGGTGTGTCCTTAAGATCCATCCGACTTGCGTATACCTGCTCGATAACCTCCACACAATCATGCGCCAATTCCCCTTCCTCCTGTTCACTGCGGAGAAATTCTGCTGGATTGATATGATTAGTTATTTTCAATTCTACATCATCCTGCTCTCTCAATATGGCTTGGTACTGCAGCATTCGGCTAGATGATAACCAGTGACCCCCCTTTTGTTCCAAAACAGCCAGTACCATATGGGGCACAAATACCTCCATTTTCTTGCCCATTGTCAATTTTCTGGCTTCTTGAATGAGGATCACCGTGGCCGCAACCACCCGCAAGCACGATGGCCAACCAGCACTAACTGTGTCCAGCTGCTTCGAGAAGTATCCCACCGGGCGTTTCCATGACCCGATCCGTTGAGTTAACACTGCCAGAGCCAATTTTTGTCTTTCATTCACGTACAACTGAAAGTCCTTGCTTAGATCCGGGAGCCCTAAAGCCGGGGCCTCCTTCAGGGCTTGCTTTAAATTCTGAAAGGCATTCTTCCTTAACCTGTCCCAGTTCAGCTGTGGTTCCTTCAGGGCCTCGTACAATGGTTTTGCTAGTAACCCGAAATTCGGAATCCACAATCGACACCATCCTACCATCCCCAGGAAAGATCTTAATTCTTGATGACTCCTCGGGAGCGGGATGGCGCAAATGGCCTCCACTCGGTTGATTCCCAACCGTCTCTGACCCTGAATGATTTCACAACCCAGGTAAATCACACTTTCCTTTACTAGCTGTGCTTTTTCCTTTGACACTCGATATCCAGCCTGGCCCAGCATGTTCAACAATGCTATTGTAAGTTTCAAACACAGTTCTTTCTCTTCAGTGGCTAGAAAAATATCATCGACATACTGCAAAATCACGTATGAGGACGGTGAGTCTCTTACCTCAGTCATCTGCCATCCTTCCAATTCTTTTGCCAACTGATTCCCAAATATCGAGGGACTGTTTTTAAATCCTTGGGGAATTCTCGTCCAGGTGAGTTGCTTCTTACGACCGGTGTCTGGGCTTTCCCATTCGAAGGCAAAATATTTCCTACTTTGCAATGCCAAGGGAATGCAGAAGAATGCATCCTTCAAATCAATCACAGTGAACCATTTAAATTTTTCAGACACAGATGTTAACAGAGTATATGGATTTGCAACCACCGGGTGAATATCCTTAACAATGTTATTAATTGCCCGTAAATCCTGTACCAATCTATACTTACCGTTAGGCTTCTTTACGGGGAAAATAGGGGTATTGTATTCTGATTCGCATTCTTCCAGTATTCCTTGTGTTAAAAATTGGGCTATGAGAGGAGCGACCCCCTTTTTGGCTTCAAGTTTAATAGGATACTGTTTTATATTCACAGGTTGTGCCCCTTCTTTTAATTCCACTATTACTGGTTGAGCAGCTTTGGACTTCCCCGGGACTCCTGTCTCCCATACCCATGGTACCACAGCCTGTTCCACCTCCTCAGGGATAGGGGTGGGTTCTACTTCCTTGATCACAAATAATTTGGCTATTTCTTCCTCAGGGACTTCTACTTTAACTCTTCCATCCTCAAACAGAATTTTCATATTCAAAAGAGATAGCAAATCCCTTCCGAATAGTGACTTGGGGCAATTGGGCATATATAAAAATTGATGATCTAACTCTTTTCCTCCAAATCTTAAATTTAATGGCTGTAGGAACGGCCTTTCTTCCAACTGGCCCATTGCTCCTACTACTTGCACTGTAGTGTCACTGATTGGTCCCAATCGTTTATTTAAAACCGAATAAGTGGCCCCAGTATCTATAGTAAATTCCTGCTCTTTCCCTTCGATTTCTAACCTAACCTTCAAATCCTGTTCTAGTCAGCTCTGATTCTGATAGTTTCCCAGGACCATAGCTTGAGCGACATCTCCTGGAGTCATCGGGTAGCTTGCTGGCATACTGCTATTCATTCCCACCCCGTTCATCCCGTTCCTTACCGGACATTCGTTCTTCCAATGGCCTATCTGGCGACAAAAGGCACACTGGTTGGGTCCCAGAACTTGTCCCCGTCCCCCTGTATTTTGAAATCCTCCCCTACCGCGACCCATTCCTCGGCCCCGCATAGATCCACCTCTACCCCTCCCTCTATTTCCAGTTTGCTGAATTACTGCTAGAATCCCTGCTTGCTGCCTCTTGGCAGTCTCTCTTTCCCTATTGTTATATACTTTCCAGGCTACCTCCAGCATTTTATCCAAGTTGCGGATATCCTCTCCCTCTAATTTCTGTAACTTCTTTCGGATATCATCTTGAGATTGTCCCATAAAGATTAATGCAAGCTGTAGCTTCCCTGGCTCATCCTCTACTTCCAAATTAGTATATTTTCTGGCAGTTTCCTTCAGTCTCTCTAGGAATGCTGATGGGGACTCGTTTTTGTCCTGTCTTACTGAATACAGTTTAGACCAATTCAATGTCTTGGGCATACCGGTTCTGATCCCTTCCAGCAACAATTCCTGGTATTCTTTAATTGCACTCATACCCCCGCTTGTATTCGGATCCCATCCCGGATCTTCACTTGGGACCAAATCATTAACAGTTCCTTCTGCTAACTGTAACCTTATAGCCTCTCTAGCTCTCTCCTTTGCTGCTTTTAAAACCATCTCCTTTTCTGTGGAATCCATCAATGTGTCCAACAACACCTGCAAATCATTCCAGTCCGGGTTCTGCGTTCTAATTATCATTTTTACCACCCGCGCCATCCTTTCTGGATCCTCCCGATAGCTTCCTGCAGACTGCTTCCAAATAACCAGATCTCCGGGGGAAAAGGGCACCTTTGTCAGTACCCTATCCCCTTGGGGTCCCACTGCTTCCCTCAAGGGAGCTATTAACTTAGGTTCCCCAAGATTTCTTCGCCCTTGCCTTGTCCTATTCGCAAGAGGAGTTCTTAGCACATTTCCAGAAGGGCCGGGAGAGGGGGTATGAGGCTGTATTTTTATAGTTCTGCGTTCCTTCTTACTTTCCCCCGGTTTTTCCTCCTCACTATCATCGCTACTACTATCTCTAGGTAGCGGCGGGTATGAAGAAAGGGAAACCGGAGCAGGGGCTGAGGGAACACTTGGAGCCACGAACGGGGATAAATCCTCCTCTAGTCGGGAGGTTAAAGCCAAACATTGAGTACATTTAGATTTTTCCTTGCACCCTCCGCATTCCGCATTCTTTAACTCCAAAACCATTATTCCACATTCCTTCTGCCACTCTTTTTTCTCCCTTAGGAGATAGAATAAATCCAAGTACGGCACCTCATCCCATTTCTCATTTCGTCTTAAAAACTGCATTAAAGGAGTGATCACCTCATAATCCACAGACCCATTCACCGGCCACTCCGGTCCTACCCTTTCATATTCCGGCCACCAATGATTACAATAATCAATCATCTTTTCCTTCTCCAAATCCTGATAAAATCCTTCACTCCTCCACTGCTTCAATAAGCAACCTAGCGGAGTATTTCCCGGTATGTTATTGTTAGACTGGGCCATAGTTTTAAACGCTTTAAATGGCATCTTACTTCAATAACCTTACAGCAATCAGCCGCAACCACCAATACACACCAGCACTAAGCACAACCAGCAAAACTATAAATATCAACAGCTCGACTATTCCAACCATAAACAGCAAAAACAAACAGCAAATAAAACACCAAGCACCAAGCACAACCGGCAAAACTATAAATATCAACAGCTCGACTATTCCAACCATAAACAGCAAAAACAAACAGCAAATACAACACCAAGCACCACCAACAAAACTATAAATATCAATAGCTCAATTATTTCAAACATAAACAGCAAAAATAAACAGCAAAAACAACAGCGTGATTATTATTAGATACCAAACCAACCAAAACCAATCTTGCCGTTTCTCGTTGCCGCGAGTGGCAAGTGCCGGACCTGCGCAGCTTTCGCCGCGTCTGACAGCCGGCGCCTAGGCTTCCCAACCAGACGTCTTAGCCCAATCCTGCGAGGATTACAACCTCGTCTTATGGACAGGCACCCCAATACCAATATCAGAAATAAAGCACCTTCGGGCTTACCTCCTCACAGTCGTCCGACAGGCGCAGGGGTCGGGCACGAACCGATGACTCCCCGAGAATCCCTCGGTGCCGGCGTGGAGTGGATCAGGACGTGAACCGCCCCAGCCACCTTCGGAGTCCTGCCGCGGTCGCCAGAAAACTGTTGCCCGATCCGAGTAGAAAGACACAAAACAACAAAGTTGTTTTATGCGGTGCTTTATTGAGGGCCCTGGGGACCTGAGGACTATTGTCCAAAGTCAGAGCCCCAATTTGCTACAGAATTTACAGGGTTTATATATCTTTCTTAACATGATTGCTTCATTTACTCCATGTGCATTGCTAAGCATTTTTAATCAACGTCATGATACACCCAACATCTCCCTGCACACTTTTAGAGATAGCATACAGAAATTTATTAGGTACACCATGACATCCGTTCCTCAGCCAAAAGGTGCATTCCATAGATAAGGTTTAGTACATTCTCTAGATAATACATCCTCCGATCTACCTGGCACTAAAGCACTAAAGTTCACTTGAAGTTTACCGGGCCTATGAGGCCTTAGCATAACTACTGCTACTTATGCTAACTTTATATTGTTTCACTAATCTAGGCATCTATTAACTAGAATATAATTTTCAATCATTTCTGCAACACTCCCATTTTGAAAAAGCAGCATTTCTCAACTGGCAATGGCTGGAAAAACACCTTGCTAACCTAAAAAGGCCTGTCAAACAGGGAGTGCAGCAGCTAAATTTGTTCTCTATTTCATTCCTACTTTCTCACCTGAGTATTCAGCAAGTCTTTCTCCTGCTCTGTAGCTCAGAGGCTTTGGGAGAAAGACACTCCCTTCAGCACCTCTGTCAAAGGCTTCCCCAAAATGGGGAGCTCAGGTTGGCTTTATCTTGCTCCCTGTTTCTGCTTAGACACACCAGGAACACACTCAGCTCTTGCTGTCACACACCCACACCATTCCCTAAAGCAGCCCCAAGAAGCCGCCGGTGCGGTGCCAATCACAGCGTGTCCAGAGCAGGGACGACAACAACAGAGAGAAGCCCCAGGCTGGCTGCAGGTCTCATTCCTGCTGTTCTCCAGAGGAAATCCTGAATCACAGCCTCTTCCCTACCAAGCACACACTGCTCCCATCCGTGCACATCAGCAGCTCAGAGCAGAAGTGCCAGACAGGGCTCTGTGCCAGCCTGCTGACAGAAATCCTGTGGGCAAGGAGGCAGGACATAAGAGGATGCTGGGGGGGCTTGCAGCATTTCCTACTCTGGCTTGGAAAAGAGCTAGGGAAAAACAGCTGTTTCAGAGCTGTGTCCTCCCTTCTCTGTTTAAAGAGAATTCTTGGAGGTATAGCAAATAAACCTTTCATGAAGTGTTCTCCAAGATTCTTTCAGAAGGTTTGCCTTGCCTTCTTGTATTGCTAAGAAAACAGGCCATGCCTTGATTTTAAGTGTGACAAATCCGAGGCATTCCCTGATGATTCAGAGTCCCCTCCTCACACATGGATCAAAAATGAGAGCCTAAGTGCTGCTTTGGACAGAAAAACAAGTTTCCTACAAATGCCTCACTGCAGGAATTTGTCCTTATTCTAGACGTCCCTAAGATTTCTCTTCAAACAGTAGCACTGGCATTTCCATGCATGTTTTAAGTACTAGAGCTGCCATATCATCAAGCACCCTGCACAGACACAGCCAAGAATCAAAACCATGTCCACATCTTGTCCTTAGCAGAGTTCCCTGTGCACCATGAGAAACAAGTCATGTGTGCAAGCCTGCTGCAGCTTTGACATTGCAACCATCTTGAAAAGTATACAGGAATGCCATTAGAAGTAATTGCTTCAGGTTCATGTGATATATAGACAACACTACTGCTTCATACCACAGCTTGGACATCAAGAGCAAGTGGGGTAAAACATCAGGCATGGTAGAGAATGTTTAAAAAATTCACAAAATACCTGAGCAGTTCTTGGTGGAGTATCTCTTTCAGAAGGTCCCAGAGATGGTGACTGGCTGGTGCTGGTGGCATTCTGAGATAGAGCTGCTTTTCTGTAAGCGTGGTCCAACATTTCAGGTTACAAGGCAAAAATATCAACAGTCATGGCTCTTTCCTCACGGGGAAAACAGACCTTCATTTCCCAGAGGGTTTTCTGAAATGCTTGTTGTCCTGACTGAACTTACTGAGAAAGGGTCACCTCCAATGTCTGTCTATCTCTTTCACTCTAGCCAGGCCAATCTTCCTGAATGTCTTTTGCGAAATCTTCCTTTGGACTGAAAGAACCCTCATTGGCATCCATGTTGGCTACCTAAGGACAGACATTTAAAACATAAATATTCATGACACCTAAAGGCAGACCATAGATGTAAAACTGGTACTGCAAAGCTAAAGCAAACTGGAAAGAAAATCATGCACCACTTTTCCAGGATGTTTTCTCAGTGTGAAGAACAAAGCAGCTGACATGTAAGAGGCAACAATCTTAAACGGGTGTGGTCCATTTGGGCTGTAGAAATTTGGATGTAAATAAATGCCCAACTGCTGCAAGCATGGAGGAAATGGACGCTATGGAAACCTCTCCCTGCACCAGGCATCCAGGTTTTTTGCTCTTTAACACAGCTTTGAGTCGAAGTACACTATGCCAGAACTTCAGTCTTCACCATTTGAAGTACATGGAGGGGCCAGGTTTTTCCTTTCTGTTTCCTTTTCTTTTGAGTAGAACCTGAAGAACATCATCTCCATGGGCAAATCCGTATTTTTCCACCCTCAGGAGGACACCGGCTGACCTCTTGTTCCACCCAGCTGCATTGCCATGGCAGAGCACAGCCTGGGCCTCTAACAGGGCATGTTTTCACCATCCCATGAAGCACCACAGGATGCTGGCATTTTTCTCTGCAAACAGAACTGCTTTTCTTTCTCATGTGCCTGCTCAGAGGAAACTACAGCTTCCTGTGGAACATTTGTATGAGATAACCTACCTAGAGCTACACTTCAACAGCTTAAAAGGAACCCAGATACCCAGAATCAGGAATTCACCTCTTAAAAGCAGAACTAAGGCTGTGTTGGAAGAGAAGGAAGGCTGTGAGTATAAGAGAACAGCAAGTTCACCCTCCTGGTTTTTCATCTATACCCAAAAACAACACGACCTGCCTATGAAGTTCAGAAAATGTGAATAACAGTTTTCAGGATGTAGTGCTGTGCACAAAGGCCCTTCAGAATGCAAACCAGTACCTTGAGGCAGTTCACACTGCAAACAAGAAACTACTCTCTCAAAATCTCCTTCAACATTGATAAGAAGAAAGGGAAAGGTAACATATTTTTTCACCTCTTAGCCTCTAAGGAGCTGAGCTTTGAAATCCTAGAATCCCTTCTTTCATAGGTAAAAAGGAAATATTGCTTCTTGAGCTGCTAGTTCATGCTTGCATCATTCAGACACAGCCTACATGGACAGGGAATATTGAAAAAGGAAGGAAACAACCACTGCATCCTTCAATCTATGTGAATTGTATAAGGGATAAAGAAGTAAAGTGATAAAGAAATACCAGTGGAATTAAAAGGACAACAGGAAAAGTCACTGAATAATAACAGGTGCCAAGGAAGTTGAAGACTGGATCCACATAACAGCAAAGAACTCCTGTGCTCAAAGCTGGGCTACCACCACCTCTGTCATGGAGAATTTGCCCGGAACACCCTTCCCAATCTCCACAGATCCCAGCAGAAGCCAGGTACCACTGAGAGGCCACCAGCTCTGTTCAAGTGAAATACTGCCCTGTGCAGCTACCAAAATTCTCTCCTCTGAAACCTGTCCCAGGATATTTTAAGGACCTCAGCAAAGAGTTTCACCCAGCTGAGAGTTTCACCCTGTGAAGTTACTCCATGAAGCAGTTAAACAATGCAAGGAGAAGAGAAAGGATTGAAATAACGCATGAGAAGCAACAGCATTCCAAAGAATTTATCATTGCCAGCCATTCTAGAAAAACAACAACAATGCCTCTGAAATTGGAAGGTTTCTTTCTTTCCTCACATGGACTTGCCATTGGGGGGAAACTGGGTAAAACTGATGGAAAAATGTAAACAAGGAGCATTTCCTAAGCCTCTGATTAGTTTCTGATTGAAACCATGAAGTAAGACAGCCAACAGTTAGCATTGCCAGCAGCAACTCCAGCATCTCACCTCCCGAAGGATCTTTCCAAGGGATTCCTTGTCCTTTTCCACAACTCCCTCTCTCTCTAAGCAGGAAAGCAGCTCTGCCTTCTTGTAATTCTTCAGAGCCAGTAAATGGATCACCCTGTCTCTGATGGGTCGTTGAGAAACAGTCCTGAAAGGTCTCTGGAAGAATTTGGCAGGGTTTGTGGGCATCGTTCTCTTCCTCTCAGGCACAAGATCTGGAGAGCTGTGTGGGGCTCTCCTGGGCTCGGGAATTTTCACTTCAGTAAAGGAAAAACAGAAAAAGAATTGTCAAATAGGGGGGTTGGGAGAAGGCAAGGAAGTTGATTCAAAAGGATGTACCAAGACTGTTGAAACTCTATTTGTTCATCATTTATAGATCAGTAAGAATCCAAACAGGAAGGCGTTAGGAAGAAACAGTCATTAAAAATACCTGGTAAAGGAGTGATATTGGAGGGGTGGTATTTATGAAAAATTACTTGTATGCATGGTGCTTTTATATGATTTTCTCAGTTTGTAAGCTCAAGCAGTGGCTATGTCAAGAATGACATGGGCAGTGGGATTAAATGCACCCTGGGCAAATTTGCCAACACCAAAGTCCTGGGATGACATCCAGAGTGACATGGAGAACCTTGGCGAGTAGGGCCCTGGGAACGTCATCAGATTCAACCAGGGCAAGAGCAAAGTGGTGCATTCTTGGGGCTGGAACATACCCTGGCACTGGGGCACTCTTTGGGATGAAGGTGGGGAGGACTTGGAGGTGCTGCTGGATGAGAGGCTGGGCATGAGCTGGCAACGTGTGCTGGCAGCCCAGAAAGACAACCGTGTCCTGGGCTGCATCAGGGGAAGCGTGGCCAGCAGGTCACGGGAGGGGATATGACACACCCGGCACTGTCTTGAAACCAGGAACTCGTGCTTGCTGGCTGATGGAGACTTTATGAGTACTTGTGAGAAATCCAGGAGCTTTGTCTCTCCCATCCCACACGCAGAGACTGACCTTTCTTTACACGCTCCTTCAATCTTTCAATGTAGGTCCAACTTTAAATGCCTTCCTCCCCTTGCTGTGCCTTGCACCATGCCTCTCTGATATTTGCCTGCAAACCTAATTGCAAAAAACATCACGCACTTCAATTATTTAGAACAATTTAAATGTGCCAGTGGTCGAGTGAAGGCACTACTAATGGTTTTGAGAAGTTCAATCCAATGTAGATACAGAAACTTCCCACAGCATTCAAGCAAAACACCTCCTAAAATCATACCCCTGAATGACATCTGACAAAAATTACCTGAAACCATACCCAAGCATTGAAAATTTGGTAAGACCTCTTCACCAGAGGGTGGTCAGGCATTGGGACAGGCTCTCCACAACTTCGTGGGCTCATGGCACCAAGTCCAGCAGAGCTCAGGAAGCATTTGGACAAGGTCCACAGGCAGCTGGTGGGATTCTTGGGGACAGAGCTGCACTTGCATATCCTTGTGGATCCCTCCCAACTCACATATTCTCTGTTTTTGTAAAAAAGCCCAGTCCCTAACTGGCACTGTATGGATCATATTGCAAAGGCACCCTGTACCTTACCAGCAAGCAGACCTGTCTCACATGAGTTTCTCTGTGCCAACCCAAAGCAAAACTGCCACCAAGTTCTACAACTATCTCATTACTGCCAGTCCTCAGAGCCCAGGTATTCAATGTTAAATATTCCCTTAGGATCTAAATAGACCACCATCAAGAATCACACAAATCCTCATTCACATGTGAAACAGGTTGTCCCCAATGAGAAATTCAGAAGTTGAGTTTTGTCTCTCCAAAAAGCCACCATGATGCTGCCTTAAAAAGCTCTGCACTAGGCTCAGATAGAGCAAGAGTTGTATGTGCAGGGCCAGGGATGTCCCTGCAGGCAGGTGACTGCAGCCACATCCAGGTGAGAGCCTGGTTTTCTCAGGGCAGCTGGCTGTACCTGGCTCAGCTCACTGCTGCAGGCAGCACCACTGAGTGCCTGGAAGGGGATTGTGCACCTCATGTCTGCCTGGAGCCAGGCTCCTTGGGGAAACAGCACTGAGAAAAGATTAATACAAATGGCAGCACCTAAGCACATTGTGCTTTGTGGGAAATTATGGACTCCGTGGGCAAGATGATATCAATATCTTCCTTTAAATTTTCTTGAGAAGAACTCATGCAGAATTACAGCAAACTTTTTAATGACCAAGACAAATAGTTAAATCAAGCATGGTTTTCTATATAGACTTTATGATATTTGCTATGCGACATCCTCAAGGTCATTTTTCCTTCAATTTCCCAATTAAATTTAATGGATAATGACAGTGCCTAGGTGCTCCAAAACCAAAACCTTAGCTACCAAGACTGTGAATTTAAGTGCATAATGTGGTCCAAACCTTGACCTCCATGCTCCAAATTCCAGTCCATGAAACAGTGTGGGAACAAGGAAGGACTAGCAGGCTTTCTCAGGGGAAAACAAACCAGTGGCTGAATGCAGTGACAAGAGATTGCAAGGCTGACCTGAGGGCAAACCACCTCCAGCTTAGAGCTCTGAACACAAGAGATCCCCCATCCCATGAATATGCTGCAAAAATGAATTACCAAGTTGAAAATCTTACAGACATGGAGCAAAATATGAAAGGCAACCATACCTCGAAGTGGGTTACACAATTTGACATCCACTGTGCAATGCCTTGCTGACATTTGGCTAAAAGGAAATAGAAATTTTCTGTAAAAACTTCAGCCTACTCTCCATTACTGCTGATTAACTAGGCCCTTCATTTTAAACCAGAGCTGCATTTGCAAAGCTTTGCTGTCACATCACCAAAAAGGGCTGCTTTGACACAGCTCTCCCTCTGAAAGCAGCCGGCTACAAAAGTGCCCTGAGAGAGCGACCCTCACTCAGCCTCTAATGCAGTCAAGCCTTCAAGTAGCAAGCCACCCTTTCCCAATTGCTGGAATTTCTAGGCACAAGGAAATTTGTATATTCTCTTGAAATCAAGTGCCTGAGTAAAATTGACCCAGCCAGTGCTCAGCTAACAAGCCAGAGAGGCTCACAAAAAGATCTGAAAGTCGGGGCAGCACCTGACATTTGGCACTATGGAAGCATATCCTGGAGTCAGCTCCAAGAATTACTTCAACTGCAAAAAGGTGAATTTCAACCATCATGCACCAAAACCCTTTCTCTTTTCCTCAGCTCTAGAAGCAATTATTTCTTTAGATGTAAAATGGAATTAGTTTATCCTAAATTAGCCAGATACCACTTGGGTTGCTTGCCTGAACTCATAATTTAGTATAGAATATGTTGCATTCCATTGGAACTCAAAAATCACTAAAATGCTTATTGGCATAAGCATATTTTTAGTAAAAACCACCTACTACCATGCAACTGCTTCATTCTGAAAGCAGAATTGCCTGACAGTGAAGCTAAAAAGTTCTTCATCTGAAATTGGCCTGAACTTTTACTGAAATAGGAGTATCACTTGCAAAGATCACAAGAAGCAATATTCAACAGCCTTTTTTTGAAATCCTTCAATATTTTGCTTGTGAGACTGTTCATCCTTCAATCATGTTGCTGTCATTTGCACAAAGTGCTGCCTCAACACAATTCCATTAATATTTCTGCTTTAATCATCACTACTGGCAGAGCTTAGGACAGGGACTGGATATGAAGGGGAACAGGGAGTCCCCTGAACTTCACATCTTTTCATGTCAGCTTAACAAATCAGTATGCTCTAAGAGCATCTGTGCATTTTATAGAAGAATGGAAACAAATCACGTAAGGCACCAAACCCATCAGCTAGGATTACTTATGCAGGTTTTCATTGCTTGGTTAGCATACATTTTTCCCTAATTTTTAATTTTAATTAACTTCTTAATTGTTTGATTCATTAATCATAAGCGGTATATTGATCACAAGCAGTGCATTAGTCTTAAGCATTGTAATTTTAGAGAGAAGGTAGCCAAGAGTCTTTGACAGTCTACTGCCAGAGTTGGATTGTTAGATCACAAAACTTTTAGTTTTGCAAAACTAAACCTGATAACCTTCAACAAACAAAGCCAGAGGACGTAGAAGGATGGACACCGGGAATCTAGACTTCATAGCCCCCTGAAAACATGTTGGAGAGCCAGAAGACAAAGAAAAATTATAATGACATTTCAGCCTCAGAGCTCAAATTCACTTTTCTGGGAAAAAGAAAAAAAAAAAGACTGAAAAATGACGATAAATTATCATGAGAAGAGAGACATCAATATCCAAGACAATATAGAAGACTAATTAATGAGGAGAAGGATGTAATTCAGAACCAATGAACAGTCATTTCATTTCATACCAATGTATCAGTAAGTGGAAAAGCTTTGAAAGTTGGTGCATGAGGCAGGCATTTGCCAATATGAACTACAGTCAGGAATAAAGTGATGCCTACTCCTAATAATAAATAATAACACTGAAAATTTCCTGTTCAAGGGTTTCATTTATCCTTACATTTTTGGTGTCTCTGGTATAAATATAGAACACAGAGAAATCCAAGCATTTAGACCACAAGACATTCCCAGACCATGAATTTCCTGAGTGTCACAGCATGGACACCTCATCCAAGTCATCCCTGTGAGTCGCTTCCCCCCGGGCAGCTGCCTCAAAGGGGCCCCTGGAGCACCAGTAAGGCCCCAGCCCTGCCCAACAGGTCCCGCTGGGTCAGCAGCACCTGACACCAACACCATGGCTAAGCCCCACCCGCTGCCAACCCACAGAGCCCGACACCTGCCCCTCACCTGCTTGGCCTGGGACCTCTGGGTCACCCTGACAGGCATGGCAGTGGTGGTGGGGGCCCTGCGGGACGCAGTGCGGATCGGGGCCCTGTGGAACTCACTGCATCGTGCCCAGGCCTGCAGCCCTGCCATCCCTCTCTGCCTCGGGTGCTTCTGCTCCCACACAGCCACTGATCCTGCTGAAAAATCTGCAAAATGGAAAACATTTCTTAGAAAAATGTGTTCTTGGATGTTCGGCCATTGTGGCTTTCAAGGCTCATCAACAAGAAGGGAGATGATTCCCATGAAAGCAGAAGTAGCCAACAAGCTAGAAGTGATGGCCAGGCCTTGGAAAGGCAGGTTACTTCTTGGCTGAATTGCCTCGATGAGGTGGAGGGCTTGACAGGCTTCAGTGAGCTCAGACACAGGGCAGGTTAGCAAGGCTTGGGAAGAAGGATGTACCTCTGATGCTGGAGACAAAGATTGCAGATTTTATGGGCACAAGGACATTTGGACAAACCCTCAAGAAAAGGAACAAACTGATAAAGCCAATGCAGCACCTGTGCTGAATCAGCTCTGGCACAGTAAAAGGCCATTGCAGCAGGGGCAGACCATGGCCACCCACTTGAGAAACCTCTCATTAAGAAGAAGGGAGAGACTGAGCATGCAGACTATTAAGCATGAGAAGTGAGAGGATCATTGCCCAAGAGCAGACAGAACACTTGTTACGAAGAGAACTAGGGAACTTGCAGTCAATGAACACTAATTCCTTTCTTTGCCCAAATGTAGAAATGCTCAAACACTCTGGGTTCTTGTGCTGCTGCCTTTGTGAATGTGTCCCTGAGCCTCCCTTTCTGCACAGAACTGTAAATAATTACCTCCACTCAGTGGGTGGATCGGCCTCCTGACTACCGGGTGCTGGAACCAACCAAGTTGGAACAACACTTGCTGTGGCTCTGACACATCCGCTCTCGCTGCAGCCGCCAAAGGGTCTGAGTGGTCCTGCCCTGTGCCAGTGACAATGGCCACGTGTCCTTGGAAACGGGGAGTTTCATGTGCCAGGCTGGCCAGGATGTCACTGAAGAGTGGGACGTGACACAGTCAGGGCAGAGGGATTTCAAAATGGGCACAGGTAGGGAATGCCCTGCCCTGTGCCATGACTGACTCTGCTCATTTCCAAGTGCAGAAAGGGGCACTCCACCAAGCCCAGTGACTGCATCTACTGTGCAAACCAGGGCTAGTGAAGTGTTTCTGCACAAAAGTGCTGCGCTTGGCTCTCTCTGAGGCAAAGGAGCAGCTTAACACCTCTAACCAGGGCAGCAAGGTGCAGCCCTGCCAGCACTGGGCGATCCTGTCGTGGGCCCATCAGTCTGTGAGGCTTCCAGAACGTACATGGTCACTCAAATATCATCTCTTTGACACAACCCCCTGGCCTTTCCTCATCCCAGGCTCCTCAAAGGACACAAGCCAGCAGCATGCCCAGGGGCCCAGGTGCTCTGCAGGAGGAGCTGACATGGAAAGACCAGCACTGGCCCTGAACAAAATTGGAGGCTGATAATTGTGCTGACTCCAGGTGGCCATTGAAGTTACTGACACATGTAGAAAAACATTTTATACTCAGTTTACGATGGTTTTATTGCCCTTTTTCCCATACCCAAGCTTACTCCTGATTTTAGTCAGCTGGCAGCAAAAATAAGGGTTGTCCAGTCATTACAGGGAGAAGTAAAAAAGCGTGTTGTTGAAAATGTGTTATATATGACCTTCCGAAGCTCATCTTCAATGACATCTTGTATTTGTTTTCAAGACCATGTCCACAGCTGCCCATGTGTGATCTCCTGGCTGCCACACTCACAAGGAAGTGCTGTTTGGGGGCAAAAAGGGAGGAAGCAAATTGTCCAACACCAGAGCCCAGATCTGTAAAAGAACTGTGTCCCTTTTTGGGAATGACTGGATTGTGTTGATTATGGATCCCCCCTTATGGACTATTGGAAAATACTTTATATGACCCATAAAAGGAATTCAAGGAGGTGTTTCACTGGACTCTGGAATGTCCAACAGCCTTTCCTTATCTTTTAAAGGTTACTGATGGCAACCCTTGCTTTGGAGTTTCCAGATTTGATGGAACACTGCTCACACATGAGTGCCTTTGCCTTGTACAGTAGCTCCATATTTAGCTCAAAGAATGGGAATGAAGGAAGGATCCCTGTGGTATTTTGAGTGTATTTCTCAAAAAAAAATCTAAACTACGTACTCGAGGGATGGCCAATGCACCTCAGAGCAGGAGCTACCACGGTCCTGATTGATAGAATATACTTGAAAATAAGTTGGAAAGAAGTGACAGTTGATGTACTGCACATGGTTATGCCTGGTGCAGAGCAAAAAGGAGGTCACTGGTTATCTCTGAGCAGAATCTGAAAGTAACAGGTGGTACTCCTGGAACAAAATACATGGTGCTAAAGACAACTACTGCCTTGAACCCTGTGTAAAAGTTACAAATTGCTGGATTTGTGACAAGAATGCTGACTGATTGGTATCCAGCAATTTAGAATATCATCAATCAAAAAGGGAATGTAAGAATGGGAGAAGACTAAATGTCCCCACTCTTGGTGGGACTGCCTTCCCTCACGGCTACCAGACCTTTAAAGGCTTTAATAATTATTTATACCCCATATTGCAATTGTTGCTGTTTGCATTTTTTTTCTGTGTCATAATTCATTGTATTTCAGCTTTCATGAGATGTTTTGAAATATTTGTAATAACAAACATTAATATCATGGAAAAGGAAATTAGTTTTAGGAGTGAGACTTCCAAGACAAATCTTGAAAGTATCTATGTGGGAGATTGTTGCAAATAGCTTAGGAGGAAGTGGTGGGTAGTGGAATACTGAAAGCTCCAAAACCATCTATGTCCCAAGCCAAGCTAGAGCAATGCACTTTGTTCAAAGACATATTCTGCAGCTCAGAAAACCAAGGTGAAAAAGACTACTGTATGGAAGACCACAGTGAAAGATCAACTGAAGTCCAAAAGCTCAGCGAACACCCAGGGTCTCTGAAGATGCCCAGCCTGACCCTCAGAGACTACCTGTGCAGATTGGAGCAATTTATGCATACTTCATGATTTCTGAGAAATAGAATGCAAATGTATGGCATACTCTGTTGTGATCTCACAGCTGGTGTTGGCTCTTTCACCATGTGCTCTGCACCGGCACCTGTATAAAAAAGCAGGGCAGACACACACGCCGCACTTGTCCAAAACCATCATGCCCTGCCACGGTCGGAGAGGACGCCGGAGCAGGAGCCAGAGCCGGAGCAGGAGCCGCAGGCTCCCGGCACTGGGGGGTGCGGAGGAGGCTCTGGGCCGTGTCCCGCCGCCGCGGACATCGCCGGCACCGCAGCCGAGGCCACCGCTACCGCTGAGCCGAGCCTGGGGCTCGAGCCCATTCAGCCAGAGCCCGGAGAGCGCCAGCCACGGCACAGGCCTGGCTCTGCCAGTAAAGCACAGCAAGCTCACACCCAAGTGTGCGTGTGCCCACGGTGCCTGTGCGCCAGCAGCTGGTGTCACTTGGTGTCTGCCCAATGTCTGCATCTCTCTGCTCCCCCAGGGCTTCCCTGGCTCACGAGATCCCCCCATTCTCCACACTTGACTGCTTCACTGTTGGCTCTGCCTCTCAGAAACAGGGCTCGTATTGCATGAGTGAATGTCTTGAGACCCAGCCCCTCAAAAACTTTCTTTGTCCTCGCTGCACATGTGCCTAGAGCCACATGTGGGTCACCTTCCTGCCAGTTCAGGATGTGCAGAGGTGTACTTAAGTGCGACTTCTGGTCAAAGTTTTCCAGAGGCAATAAGGGAGCTGGGGAGGGGGCAGAGGGGTTAATGTCAATAAGTGAGATGTTGTCCTGAATTCCCTTTTGCTGGTGCAGATGCCATGGGTGTCTCTCACCTAGAGCAAGGACCAGGACCCCCGGGGCAAATCCTGTGTCCTGGATCTGACCAGGAAGGAAATCTTTGCAGCAGCCAGGAGGAGCACGGCCAGGGCCTTGGGGTAACTGGATACCACCTGCCGCATGGCAGGGGGAAATGTATGGTGTTTGTTCTTTCTCCACTGGTGTGCTGTAAGTCATGGGGTTTTCCAGCTTCTGAGTGGTGAACGATCATGTGTGACTCATTCACCTCTTGTGCACTCTCCTTTCAGTGTTGTTATTACGGTTTGTGTTCTTTTTTCACTGCTGTTTCCAGTAAATTGTTCTTATCTCAACCCATGATCTTTACCCATTGTTATGAACAAAAAAAAGGGTTACCCATTTTTTTTCCAAAAGTTGTAGAATTACAAGTTTAACCAGTTCTGGCAGAGGAGTGCTTTTGTTAGCTGCTTGTTGTAATCACCTGTTAAGTATCGAGTTGTTAGCCATCTATGGTTGAGAATTCACTCTATGGCATCAGCATCACCCTGCTTGTGGCCAGGTGAGTGGATGGCATCCCCCCCAGACAGTGGAAGGGAGGGGACAAGGAGTTGATATGCAGATAAGTTTAGAGCCAAAATGCAATGGGGCAAGCCCCTATTCCAAACGCAATTAATAAACCCCTAAACCAGCAAGCCAATATGGAATTCAGAGATCAAAGTTGTCTCTAGACATCAGGGGTGAAGTCCGGAGCCAGCAGAGACTCTGAAAACCTTAATGGCCCCTCACCACAACTTAAGAAGATGTTAGTTGGAGCCAGGACCCGAGACTGCAAACTCAAAATTGGGATCCCGGGTTGTATGCCCCTCCTTGCTCTTGTGAGGATGGACTCCCTAGCTCTGCCCCCTTAGTGGGCAAAGCTGCATTTGCCTCCTCCTCTGAGTCACTCCAGGGAGCTGTGACGGCGAACCCGTGGAACCGTCGGGCCTCCCAACCTTGAGCTGATCACTTTTAATAAAGGCATCAAAAAGGAGAGATATCTCCCGCCCTGTTTATTTCACCCATTTCTGCTCTTCTCTACATGCTGCCACAGGGAAAGTGGTGGGGAAGTCAGTGAGTGGCACATGGTCTGAAGTGTATCAGTGTGAGCACTAAACTAGGGAATACCATTCCCACAGTGCAGCAATGTGGAAAACTCAATTTCCTAAGTTCCTTTCCTTATCTAGTCCTTCAGGAAAATCAGCCTGCTGAAAAGCAACTGCTGTCATTGAACTGAAAGCCTGCTAGGTAAGACTTTTTTTAAAGTACAGATTTCATAAAGTTACACAGAAAGCAAAAATATTTATTATAAAATACTTAATATTGAATATTGCCAAATAGTCTTTTTCATAACATTTTAAAATATTTGGAAATCTATGATGGGAGAAATTCCTGTGATCTCTTTCCAGTCCCACAGTGACAAAGAATTCTATTCAGCAAATTACAACTGAATGTTTTCTGCCCCTTAAAAAAAAAATTAGGCAAAATAGCAGAAATAATTACATTCGAGCTGCATTTCCAAAGCAGATGGTCAACTTTAATGCTTAAGGCTAAAGATGGGGAAATGAGAGAATCTATGTGTGTTGAAAAAAACCCATAATGGAACCATGCAAATGCATTCTGTTCCTCCCTGAAATGGAAAATCTCATATTCAAAATATCATTGAAAGTTGAGGCCAAAATTTTAAGCAGTTTGATGTCAATCAGCTGTGTTAAATCATTACAGAGAGCATTACTGGCCTGGCTTCACAGGCATCTGAATGAATGATGAACAGAAAATCTGTACATTCCAAATTATACTTTCTTGCATGAGTATGATTTTACAAGGATTCAGAACACAGGTTTGGATTTGCTTTTTTTCATCCCTGTAAAAAAAGCTAAAAGAGTTCCTGCATTTGCTTAGTCAGTTCAAGGTTCTGATGGGTCACTTGGCTAGTATTGAGGTCACAGACAATGGATTCCAAAAAGATGTCCTTGGTTTTCAGACTTTTCACAGACAAAAATGAAACAAAGAATTGAAATCAATTAAATTCAGACACTGCTTTGCTCTCCATTAAACCACAAACCCACACTCTGCCCTTCTTATTAATACAAACACAGAAACACTGACAGCCTTGGTTGGCAGAACTGGCATTTCCAGAGAACTCATTGAGAGCAGTCAATGTTAAAGCCTCTGCCCTGGGTTTCACAGCCACTCCCCACCTGTGCCCATCCCTGCAGGGCAGGACCAGCACCAGGAGGAGCTGTGGAAAGAGCTGGTGACAGTGGCATGTCCCTCTGCCCAGGGCAGAAGGCACAGCACCTCTGCTCCTGGCTGGAACAGGGGCCACATGCCCAGGTGGACCTGGTGTCCCAAAATGAGGAGGGGCCCCAGCAAGAGGCCAATCCATCAGCAGCTCTAGCAGGGCTCTTGCAACTCCTTATTCAAGGAAAAGCAAATAAATTGTTCTTTTCCTCACACAGTCCCCAGACACTGCTTTCTCTCCCTTCTAATGCCCTTTCCCACTGCTTTGTGCCCCACCGTGAGTGACACCCCAGTGCTGGGGGGCACAGCCATGGGCCCCTGGAGTCTGAGGGCCATGTCAGCAGTGGTACCTGGTCCCACAGGAAATCCTGCTGCAGCTGCCACACCTGCAGCATAGCAGATGCCAAAGGCAGAGCGGGCAGCAGGAGCAGCTGGTCTGTCACAGGACCATGCCCTTGACCTTCCTATCCAAACATCTGGATGCACGGTGACTCCACAACCCGAGGAAATCCAGTCGAGGGCACCCTCCTCTGATGTTTCAGCCCAGAAAGTAGAACTCATTTCAGTCAATCCAGCTTTGGAATTGAGTAGTGGAAAATGAGTTAACGTTTGAAATGATTCATAATAGACCTTTGGAGTGGGACGTGCACATTTCTGGGATTTCTGGAAAGAAAAGGACCTTCTGACACCTCAAGGCACATCGATCAAAAATGGTAAACAAATCTTGGGTATACTTGAAAGTAAACAGAAACCAGAGGAAGTGGCCATCAGGCTTTGCAGAGCACACCAAGCGGATAAAACCAAACTGGAATTGGGGAAATATTTAGCCAACAAGGCTGCAAAAAAGACATGTCAGAAAACAAAGTTTTATCTTTAATACCCTTGCCAGAGATACTCTTGCCCTCCCAGTAGGAAAACCAGAGTATAATGCTAAGGACTGTCAATTAATTGAAACTGTAGAAGCAAGATTTGATCCACAAGGCCAGGCAGTTCTCCCAGCTGGGCAAAGAGTAGTCCCAGAATCACTCTTGCATGAAAAAGTGGATTGCAAACACAAAGCCACTCATTGGAGTACTGAAAAACTTTTGAAACATCTGCAAAAATCTCTGATTGGGTCTGAAATGGCTCAGATTGTACAATCAAGACTCCAAAAATGTATAGTTTGTAAAAGAGGCGCCCCTAACACAGCTCACAATGTAGTGCTAAGAGCCATAAAATCTGGAGGTGTCCCAAGGGAATAGTGGCAGATTTTACTGAATTTCCCAGAAAATGGGGGTATAAATCCCTCCTAGTTCTGGTGGATACCTTTTCCGGGTGTCCGGAAGACTTCCCTTGTCATACCAACCAGTCTAGGGAAGTGGCTAAAATACTGTTGAATCAACTAATACCTAGATTTGGGGTACCTTTGGGAATGCCATCAGACAGAGGTTCCCACTGTATTGTGGAAGGGGTACAAGAGGGTAGGAAAGCTTTGGGAATAGCTTTGGGAATATACTCCTTATAGGCCCCAAGGTAGTGGCAAAGTAGAGAGAATGAATTATGCAATCAAATTGAAATTGGGTAAAATATGTTAGGAAACCTCCTTGACATGGGTCCAAGCCTTACCTGTTGCTCTGCTTTGAATTAGAATTCAGCCATGGGGCACCAGTAAAATCTGGCCCTATAAGCTGCTGTGTGGTTGACCCTACCAAGTACCACACATTTCAGGAAACACACACATATAAGGAGAGGTTGATTTGAATAATTACCTCATTTCTCTTAGCAAAACTTTACAGGATTTACAGCAAGCAGCAGCCATCTCCAGACCAACAGGACTGGACATGCCAGTGAACAAGTTCCAACCAAGAGCTTGGGGTGTACTTGAGAGAAGGGGAAACTGCTCTGCTACAGCCAAAGTAGGACCTTTGCAAGTTCTGTTGACAATTTTACTGCATTGAAACAGAATAAAATCTTGGACACATTATTCCAGAATCAAAAGAGCCAAAGCCCTTAGCTCAAGACAACATCTCATTGGGATCTGAAGAAATCTGGACCAAACTTACTTCATGGTTACCCAGCTGTACTTCGTTAAAACATCAGTCTATAGCTGTTGTAATGCCTTATGCTGTAAAATGAAATTATAGGTATTAAGAAACTAGCTCCCATAAGGAACTTTGTCTCAAGAAAAGGGGACACTTGGTAACAACCACAGAACAGACCAGCATAGCCTTGAAGAAGAGGATGAAGGATGTAACTTAGGCAGACAGAAGTCACACAAAACACAAGCAGGATGCCAGCTCAGTTCTGCAAGGCTGACAAAGCAGAAGTTATTGTGCAAAAAAGATATTGTGCTTACTCCAAAGCAGGGGGTAAGGAGCAGCCTCCTAAAAAGGACACCGGACACTGAAGACAGACCCCAAAGAATCAAATGAGGACTCCCAATAAGGAGTGGAAATTTGTAAAAGAAAGTAATTGGTATACATCAAGTAAGCAGGGATAGCTAATGAATGGGTAATCAGTGTGTATGATAAAAGCTCTGTTCACCTGACACTCAGGGCACTCAGTTAGAGGAGGGATCCTCTGAGTGACCAGCATGGTGTAATAAAGAATGCCTGCTTTCTAATACTCAAAACTGTGTTAGAACATTTCTATTTGGCCAATTTCAATAACAACCTCTCCTGGCACAGCTTTGAATTATCCCTTTGTGCCCTGTCACTGTATGCCAGAGAGAACTTTAAAAGCATGAGACACATGGCCACAGACCCACGATGCAGGTGACCAAGGGAGAGCAACATGGGAATGTAGAAGCTGGAAACAAGAAATTATATTTCTTTTTTTCTCCAACACCATGTATGTACAGGGATGGAAAGCCTGCGGTGACAACACCAGGTGGAGGAGGCTGATGTTGTCAGCCTGGGGACTGTGACGTCCCTTAGCAATGAGTCATGACCTTACTTCCCTCACTGCTTATCTTGGTGAAATGCCTGATTTGCTGTCACTGGTGACTGCCAGGACACTTGTGAGGATGTGGCTTCTACTCTGCCCTGTCACCACCAGTTTTGCCTGGGCTGTATCCTGCGGTGGACACAGAGAAATCCAGTGTGCCCACTCTGCAGAAGAACAATAGTGACTGTCCGATTTTCTGATCATGGAGAAGATGACTACCTGGAGACATCCATCACAGTCCCTGAGGAGCTGCTAGATGGCAGCAGCCAGGCAGGAAGAGCTCTCAGCGGCCTGGATGAGAACAGCTCCCATCCTCCTGTGGTGTCCCCTTCCCCTCCTCCACAGGGGATAGTGTCTTCGGCAGAGGATGAAGGATTAAGGCTGGAGTTTGTGCGCAGTGTCCTGCCTGAGGTCTGAGCAGAAATTTTCCATCAATGACAGCATCTCCTGGACTCCATGTGGCCCTGGCTTCATGAGAGGCTGGAGGGAATATACCAGGGCTGGTGGTGGGTGGTAGACGCCGTAGAGAGCAGCATCTTGCATGGCCTTTGCATCTGCTAGCCAAATGCTGAGATGCTGGTCCAGTATTGCAGCCTCTCCTCGAGGAACACACGGCACCACTGGTCCATGTTGTCATCAGCATCGTTATGGGCCAGTGCCGTGAGGAGGTCCAGAGGCTTCTGCCCTCTGCCGCTGTCAGGGACGAGAACAACGGCTCCGTGGCCAGCTCCAGCTGCACTTCCACCAGCTCCAGCTCAATCTCCAGCTTCACTTCCTCCAGCTCTAGCTTCACTTCCACCAGCTCCAGCTCCAGCTCCAGCAATTCCAGGATCTCCAGCTTCAGCACATCCAGCTCCAGCAACTTCAGGAGCTCCAGCTTCAGCAGCAACAGCTGCAGCTGCAGTTGTAGTTGTAGTTGCAGCTGCAGCTCCAACAGCAGCTGCAGCTCCAGCAGTTCCCAGCAAGCGACTCCCAACAGCAGCCCCACAGGCTCTGATGAAGAGGAGGAAGCTGGTACATCAGAGGCTTCCCCCTGCCCAGGGGGGCAGTTGCAGCCCCTCTGCTCCCCCTCCCAGGGCAGGGACTGATTGTCCCCTGGGCCCCAGCACATCTGACAAAAGAGGGGACCCAGGCCCTAGAGCTCTCCCCAGGCCTTTCAGAGGCTGCCCCACTGGCAGCTCTAGCAGGGCTCTTTCAACCCTTTATTCAAGGAAAAGGAAATAAATTCTTTGCCTCACAAAATCTCTGTGTGCTGCTTTCTCTCCCTGCTAATGCCCTTCCCCTTAAGCCCCACCCTGGGTGGCACTCAGGTGCTGGGGGGCACAGCCATTGGGTCCCAGAGCCATTGGGCCATGGCAGCAGCACCTCTTCCCACAGCTCCCTGCTGCAGCTGTGCACCCACAGAGCAGCAGATGCCGTAGGCAGAGCGGGCATCAGGGGCAGCTGGTCCTGTCACAGGACCATGCCCTCAGCCTGCCTCCATATTTTCTCTTACCTGGCCCCTTGGGAGAGGGGAATGTTACAGTGGCTTTGGCCGGGGTCCATCCAGGGTCAATCCACTAGATTTTTAACATCTTGTCCTCTCCTCACTGCCCCAAGGCCTACTGCATAAACAGTTTAATTTGTTCAGGACCCCACTTAAAATTATTCCTCCATGTCACATCTGACCGTACTCTGGAATACACGTTCTTCAAAAACCCACAGGGCCTAAGAAAGTTTGTGTTCCCTCCTGCTGGTTGGTGTGGACAGATCTGCTATTTTATTGGCTGAATTAATTGGAATCGGAGGATATCCATCTTGACATTTTACGCCTAAAACATTAATTTCCCATGAAGTTCCCTTGACCTTACTTTGTTTTATGACAAAACCAGCTTTCAGGAGGATCTGGATTATCTTCTCTCCTTTCCAAACACTTCCTCTGCTGTGCTGTCTTATGCAATGGTGTGATGGATGTACTGCAGCTGTTCTGGAGCCTCACCCTTTTCCGGTGCCATGGTAAATAGTTTCCAGCCCTGGGGCTACACTGGATTCCTCTGCAGGTGAAAGCAAACTGTGCCTGTGCTGTCCTGATCAAGGAATGGAGGAAAATGCAGGAGTTCTGTCTATGGTGGTACCACTTTGCTGCCATGGACTCCAGTCCACATTGAAGATTGAGCATGTCCAGCATGGCAACACTCACTTATTCAGAGCGTCCCTTGGGAAACAGCTCTTAAAAACAAAGGAGTTCAGGAAAGGTGGGCATGCCTCAAAACAGAGATCTTGAGGGCACAGGAACACACTGTCCCTGTGTGCCAAAAGATCAGTCAACGGGGTAAATGACCAGCCTGGCTGGGCAAGGAGGTTTTGGAAGAACTTGGGAATAAAAAGAGGATGTATCAGGGTTGGAAGGAGGGTCAGGTCTCTAAGGAAGTATTTAAGAAGGCTGCTGGAGCATGCAGAAAAAAAATTAGGGAGGGCAAAGCTCATTTTGAGCTTAGAATGGCGACTTCTGTAACGGATAATAAAAAATGTTCTTACAAATACATTAATGATAGAAGGAAGGGTAAGATCAGCGTTTGTTCTTTATTGGACAAGGGAGGGAACTTAGTATCTGTGGATGAGGAGAGGGTCAAAGTGCTTAATGCCTACTTTGCCTCAGATTTTAGTGGGAAGATGACCTGCCCTCAAGACACCTGTCCGCTTGGAATGGTTGCTGGTGTCAGGGAACAGAATGGTCCCCCCATTATCCAAGAGGAGGCAGTCAAAGAACTACTGAAATGCTTGGATGTTCATAAATTCGGACCAGACGGGATTCACCCCAGGGTAATGAGAGAGCTGGCAACTGAGCTTGCAAAGCCACTCTCCATCATTTACCAACAGTCCTGGCGCACTGGTGAGGTTCTGGATGACTGGAAGCTGGCCAATGTGATACCCATTCACAAAAAGGATGCAAAAGAGGATCCTGGTAATTATAGACCAGTCAGTCTGACCTCAGTACCTGGCAAAATAATGGAACAGTTTATATTTAGTGCCATCACACAGAATTTCTGGGATGGCCAGGGTATCAGACCCAGTCAGCATGGGTTTAGGAGGAGTAGGTCATGTTTAACCAACCTGGTCACCTTTTATGACCAGGTAACCCGCCTAGTGGATGCAGGGAAGGCTGTAGATGTTGTTTATTTGGATATCAGCAAGGCCTTTGACACTGTCTCCCATAGCATACTCCTAGACAAGCTGGCAGCCCGTGGCTTGGACAGGAGCACTTTTTGCTGGGTTAGGAACTGGCTGGATGGCAAGGCCCAGAGAGTGGTGGTGAATAGTGCTGCATCCGGCTGGGGCCAGTCACCAGTCGTGTCCTTCAGGGGTCTGTGCTGGGGCCAGTTCTGTTTAATATTTTTTGATGATATGGATGAGGGTTTAGAGTCTTTCATTAGCAAATTTGCAGATGGCACTAAGCTGGGAGCGTGTGTCGATTTGTTAGAGGGATGGAGGGCTTTGCAGAGGGACCTGGAACGGTTGGATGAATGGGCAGAATCTAATGGGATGAAGTTCAATCAGTCCAAGTGCCGAGTCCTGCACTTAGGCCACAATAACCCCCTGCAACGTTATAGGCTGGGGACAGTGTGGCTGGACAGTGCTCAGGAGGAAAGGGACCTGGGGGTGCTGGTTGACAATCGACTGAACATGAGCCAGCAGTGTGCTCAGGTGGCCAAGAAGGCCAATGACATCCTGGCTAGTATCAGGAATAGTGTGGCCAGCAGGAGCAGGGAGGTCATTCTTCCCCTGTACTCAGCACTGGTGAGGCCACACCTTGAGTATTGCATCCAGTTCTGGGCCCCTCAGTTCAGGAGGGACGTTGAGATGCTTGAGCGTCCAAAGGAGAGCAACGAGGCTGGTGATGGGCTTGGAACACAAGCCATATGAGGAACGACTGACGGAGCTGGGATTGTTCAGCCTGGAGGAAAGGAGACTCAGAGGTGACCTTATCACTCTCTTCAACTTCCTGAAGCGTGGTTGTGGTGAGCTGGGGGTCTGTCTCTTTCTCTGGGCAACAACAGACAGAGCAAGAGGACATAGTCTGAAGCTGCGCCAAGGGAGATACAGGCTAGAATTAAGGGAGGAAATTTTTCGCAGAAAGAGTGGTCAGATACTGGAATCATCTGCCCAGGGAGGTGGTGGAGTCACGATCCCTCGATGTGTTTAAAAAAAGACTGGATGTGGCGCTTGGTGCCATGTTCTAGTTTAAGTGTTGGAGTGTGGGTTGGACTCAATGATCTTAAAGGTCTCTTCCAACCTAGAAATTCTGTGATTCTGTGATGTGACTTCATTCAGGCCATGATATTCCACTGTAAGTCTCCACTCTCTCTTAGACTTATGCACAGGCCATATGGGACGACTAGAGGCTGAATGAGTCTTGCTGAGCACTCCTGGGCTCTCCAGTTCATGAACCATCTCATGCACGGGGGACACGCAGTCCCCTGGGGCAGTGTTTTTGACAATGCAATGGTGTGGTAGCAATTGGTGCCTGTTGTTCTTTGACCCTCAGTGGTCCCACAGTAGAAGCATCCCCTGAGGCACCAGGGACCAGCTCTCTAATTTCCTCTGTCTCCACAGCAGCTATCCCAAAAGCCCAGTGATGCCCTTTTGGGCCCTTGAAATACCCTCTGCTGAGGTAATCTATGCCAAATATACACAGGGCCTCTGGGCCACGGCTGTTTTGCCATTTGTGGCAAGTTCAGCTGAAGGCTCACTTTAGCTTCCAGTACAGTCAGCTCTTGGGATTCCCCCTGTCACCCCAGGAACCCAGATGGATCCTGCCCCTACACAGCTCAATGGCATCAGGGTACATTTTGCACTGGTGTCGACGAAAGCCACCTGCTCTTGTGGGTCTGATGGACCAGGCCATCAGTCCACACAGTCCTGGAGAGCTGGCTGTCTCTTTCCTCCCCTCAGCTGGGGACAGAACCCCTCTAGTTCTGGTCATAGTACTCATTGCTCACTTCTAATAAATATGAACTGGAGGTCCCTACAAGAGGATCTAAGTAACATCAGCCCTTCTATTCTGTTTGAGAACTTGCCCACCTGAAACTAGAGCAGATTTATCTTTGCAGAATTTCCTGTGGTGGTGTCAGAGAGTGGAAAGATCAATGTTTTGAGAGCTTTTGGGACACGTGTGTGTGGAGGAGGAAAGGTCAGGCCTTCCCCAGGCAAGGCAGTGAACTGCCTCACACCCCCCAAAAGGCCTGTACCCCCACCTGGCTGAGCTGCCAGTCATTGGCACACTGGAGGAAACGCCCCACTCTCCAGCCTGGAGCCCCTGACCCAGCTTCTGAGTGGCCAAATGACCAGAAGTGGCACCCGGGGGGTTGGGCCCATGAAAGCCGAGGGGTATGGGAGGCTCAGCATGAGGCCACGTCCTGATGCTTCATCTTGGAGCATCTATTTGAACACTGCTGGAACTCAGGAGTTTGTATCTCTGTGTGTGCTTTTCTGCATATCCTCTCTTTCTCTTCTTCTTCTTCTAATTGCCTCTTCTCGGAATGGCTTGAGTAACTTAACATCAAGTGGGTTTAAAGTTTTGCTGAGTGGAATGGGTCAAGTTAATGCTCTGAAAAGTGTTTAATATTGATTGAGTCTTTTCCCAAACCTTTTGCCAAAGCTTGCTGATTTTCTAGTTTGCCAGTAAAGATTTTTGTACCCTTGAGAATATCTTTGTGGTTTTTCTCCCATGCATTTAACCCAGAGTACAAGAAACACTTGAATGCCTTTAAAAAGCCCTTTCAGCAAGTTGACTGGGGCCTTGCTCGTTCTTTCTCACAATTTTCTCAAAACACTTTTCTTTGCTTTTTCTGTGGAATTCCAGCATTCAGTCCTCATTTGGTTCCCCTTTTGCTAAGGACAGATTTCAGCATTAAATGCCAGCCTTGTTGGGAAGATGAGTATATATCTTCAAATCACCTACAACCAAGCTCCACAAGGCAAATGGGCAGTTACATTTCCACCCAAAAAATATCTCAAAAAGCAAGGGGCTGTCCACTTTTGTTCACCTAGATTAGGATATACAACAGATGTAAATGTTAATTTCTTAAGATGAATTCAGTTATCAGACATGAATTTAATCAATGTAGCCACCACCAACAAAAAAAACCTGTATTCAGAAAGGAAAATGTAACAGCTTTAGAAGCACATACTGTAAAGGCAAACAACATCATGCATTAATGTTGCTATGTATTTCACACTCAGTATTAAGGTGTTGGCTTGTTGAGTTTAACCTGTAATCCCATGAATGACTGTGTACCTTAGAGGGCCAGAAATAGGATGTTCAGGTATATATGAACTTGTGGAGACAGATGCCAGCCCTCTCCCTTGGAGAGGTATCCCTGGAATGGGCTATGATAAGATCTTCTCAAACTCTTGTGGATTGAGAAATCCTCCTTGGTCACAGAGAGTTCCCAGCATGCTGGAACCCCATGCAGATTTGTTGGGACTGATTGGTTTTTCCCCTTTGTGCCACCCCCGCTTTTCCCCACAGAACCCCCAGTTTCTGCCCCGTTCAGGAGGGAGCGGCCATCACTGGTGTCCTTCGCGGGGCACTGGAATAAAGGCCACCTCTGCGGGACAGCCACACGGTGCTCCTGTCTCTTCATCCCTCTGTTGGCCAGGGTACAGCTCTCAAGGCAGAGCTGAAATCACTAAGAGCTGAAATCACTGCTAAGAGCTGTGCTGCCTACCCCTTGCTGAAGTTTCCCTGCGGCTGAAGGACTGCCTAAGACTCCTCAAAGTTGTCTCTTGCAGGACCTCTCTCTGGGATGGTTGCAGCGTCTAGGTCGAGCCACCAGACCCACGACCGGCAGCCTCCACATGAACTAAGAAGTGTAGTGGTTTTCTTGTTGCTGACTTTACTGACATTAGGGCAGGATATTCAGGGTTTACAGTGACAATCCAGATCCTACTGCATAAGGGGCAGTGATGTGGAAAATGAATTGTTTGCAGCCTGACCGGTTAGAGACTGTTTCTTAAAAAGTTTGTTTCAAGTGCCACAGAACAAAGTTCTAACTTACAACAGAATGTGAAACAATGCAAAGATTTTGGGAAAAAACCCCAAAACAAAACAAAATTAAAACCTAAAGAACATAATTAATTAACCCTAACAGCATTTTGTGAACAAGAGATGCTCAGCCTCTCAGTTGAGTATTTTTTCCTAGCACGCTACTCAAAATGATTCATATTCAGCAACTACTCTGAATCACTCCAACAGTGAGCCAAGAGTCACCTCAGAGACTGAATCAGTGAGGTGGGTATTTGCTTTTATTCAGCGCCGGGTATGGGGGGGATTGCTCCTCCTAACACACACATTCAGCACTTTACACAGCACAATTTATGGTTAGATTTCATGCATATTCATTACATTCCTTGGGATAGGCATGGTTGTACTAATTATTTCTCTGAAGTCATTAATATCATTAGCATAGTTGATGAGCAAGCACACTGAACTCTGGTGGTCACACTGATAAAAGCTGCAAGTCTTCCTCAGGGGTCACTGCGATGAAGGCCAGGAGTCTTCCTCACTTTGCACTTTTCACCTTTCCTTCTGAAGCACAGCCAGTACTTCGTCAGCAGTTTCTGCATCAATTTCAACAGGTTCTGTTCCTCTCATCTTAACAAGGTGCATTCTGTTTCTCTTGACAAGGCTGAGGCACATCCTCCTTCTTGGGCTTGTCTTTAATACTTGCTGACTCTTAATAGTTAACTAACTCACGCTTACATGAGGTAACTGTTGATCAACTCCTTTCAACTCCAGCAGCAAATAAACCCACAAGTCCATCAGAGACGAATCAAAATACAATAGAGCCTCCACTGAAAACGTAGCTTTGTTTTCTAGGAGCTGCATAGAAAAATGTCTCCATGTTTTCCCCACTTAAAAGCCTGGGTAAATCCAGGCTCATAATCATGACACCCAAGAATTTACCGCCAGGGTGAACACATGAAGCTCCTGTTATAGATGGATAATGAGATGCTTGGCTCTCGCAATTAAAAGATAACGATTGTGTGAATATTAAGAAAAGCTTTAGTGATATATAGTTATGTTCTTGTAGTTTAGATGTCTTCTGTTTTCCCCATAGTTCCCTTTTCCCCCTGTATTTTTGCCATCAGACAGCTGGGGTTGTCTAGGGTAAGTGAAAAGAAGGTTTGCACGTGTCCCTTACCTGGGGCAGTTGGGAATGGAAAAGCTTGGCTCTTAGGGGGTGTGGCATGGCAACACCTGAGCTCCAATTAAGTTACAAGAAAGCAGTTTCCACCGATAAATGGCAAAGAAGAGCTGACTGACAGACTTTGGGAGGGGTCAGGGCTGGCTGATTCAACCCCCAGGGGTATAAAAGACTGAGCATCCATCCTGAAGATGAACTGGCCATGTGGTATTCATGAGGGGCAATTCCCAGGGCCGCAACTTTTTCCTTATGAAATCCTTTGTTGTATTTTTCTTAAGATTTATAAAACCTTTTTAAATCTTCAAAGCGAGCAGTTGTTTTTCATATCCCCAACAAGACTTCAAGACTAAGAGACAAAGCTTCCCCCTTCAGCTCTCCACAGCAGCTCAAGGGAGTCTCTCTCCATTGCAAGATCTCCTTTGTCAGTCTACAGTGACAAGAGTTGGCTGCAGGAGGCATTTGCATGGCAACTCTCCCCAGACTGGGGGAAGAAAGAGGTGATTCCTGAGGAAAGAAAAAAAGCAATGCTGTTTGGGAAGACACTGGCGTGAGTTCGCTACAACTCTAGGCCGAAAATCCCTTGAATAAAGCAACATACCTCCATGGGGCAGCACTTCAGCTTTGATATCAATGCTGACAAAATTGCTGCCCCTTCCTGCTGCTGTAGCTGATTCCAAATCATGAGAAATGTGCCAACTCTGCCAAAGACAGGCAGACATGGTGAGATAAGAGCTAGTCTACTGAAAAGGAGACCAAATGGATGTTTTCTAACCCCCCTTTTCATCCCCTCCCCAGCCAAGACAGAGCAATGTCCTTCCTCTCTGTCACCAATGGTGACCCAGGTATGCGAAGCTGCGGATGGACAGGGCCCATCACTGCTCCCAGTGCCCTCGCCAAGGGCTTCCACTGCTTGGCTCTGTCGTGCCATACCGGGCCCTGCTCTTCCCTTCCCTGCCATGCGGAGCCCGCCCAGCGCTGGAGCTGCCCCGCCCATGCTGTGCCTGCAGCCCCGGCTCTGCTGCGCTTGTCCCCACCAAGTCCGGCCTGCGCCGTTGCGCTGCGGGCGTTGTGGTGACAGTCGGCGATCATCGCCATGGTGGAGCTGCTGCTGCCAGCCTGGCTCAGCGCCAGCACCTTCCCCACCAGGCTGTGGCACCTGGTGTACAGCCTACAGCCCCTGTATTCGCTCTGAGCGCTGGGAAAGCCAGGCCCAGGGGCTGCTCATCATCCACTCCCTCTTCCAGTGGGAGCTCCTCAGCCCGAGCAACACCTGCCGGGCAGCCCTGTACTCCTTCCAAGCCACGCAGTTCTGCAGCTTCATGCACCAGCTCCACCGCTACGGCTTCCACAGGGTGCCAGGCTGGCTTGGCTCCACTGCATCGGGCAATGCCTGGGCCTGGCTCCACTACAGCATCGCCGCAACTGCCCCAAACTTCTTGTCTGCATCGAGCACTGGATTGCAGCCAACAAGCAGCAGCTGGCAGTGAGGCAGGAAGGCCACAGCCGCTTCCAGCAGCTCCACAATGAGAGGGCAGCACCCTCCTTCCCCACCTGGCAGCTGCCAAGAACTGGTGAGACAGGGTGGGAGCTGCGGGTGGCATGGGCTGTGGCTGTGGGCACTGCCTGGCGGGGCAGGAGCGGGCCCTGCCCGTGCTGGGGCTGCTCAGCGCAGCTGCCCCGGCCGGCACAGGGGCTGTCCTTGGGCAAGGCAGCTGTGCCGCCAGGGCCCGGGAGCTGTGCCGCCTGTGCCGGGCTGCCAGGGCTGTGGGATGGTCCTGCCGTGTCTGTGCTCACCACAGCCTGGCCTGCTTGGCTGCAGCTGGCCCAGCCATGCACCGTGGCTGGCCCTGCTCCTTGCCCTGCCCTGGGATGCTTGGGGAGCTCTCTGTGAGTGCGTGAGCCGAGGGCTCAGTCCTGCGCACGCCCAGCTGGAGGGAGCCTCCTGTCCCTCTGGGGCAGTGGGGAAAAGACCTGGCAGTTGGGTTTCTGGCAGCTGCCCCCTGCCAATGAACAGCAGCAGGACAGCTTTCCCAGACAGTTGAACGAATAGGGGAGAGCTCAGTAGACAAGGAATTGCTAGCTGAATAGCCCCAGAACATATGGGGGTATTTAGTCTTCTATTTTCTTGCCCTGTTTGGGACGCTGGGAGCTTTTGTTTTTCCTGACAGAAGTGCAGTTGCTGCCAAGGGAAACACACCCAAAGACCAATAGTGAGCCAGCCTTCCCTTTGCTTCCTTTCTACTTCCCTCACTGCTACATAGCGCTCTCATACCAGGACCTCAGTGCTGCCTCACCTGAGGATTTAGGACTCTGAGCACTGCACTCCCAAGAAGGTGTTTTCCACATCTTCTTGGGGTTTCATCAGAGGAGCCAGGCACTGGCAGATTTCCTCTCCCCCATGAGCTCATAATTCTGCTGGTTCCCATGGACCTTAAATGCCACCCTGAGCTCATCATTCCTCTGGTTTCCATAGACCATCGCAGCCCTTCCATGGCCTCTCCAGAGAGAAGCAGCTGCACATCTTCAGAGCAGCAGTTGCCAGCCCTCAGCCCACCAGGTAGGAAGAGAGTTTCTACCCTTGCTATCCAAGCAGGTCCTGGTTAATGACCCTTTAAAGTGTTTTCCTGCAGTGCTCTGTCATGGGTAGATCTCAAGTGTGAATCAGGTAGAAAGTGTCAAGTCAGCTAGGAAGAGGGACCTTGAAAACAGAAAGATTCTCTTCCTGCTTTTCCTGTCTTTGCTGCAGATTTGGAGGGTGTTCTGGGTGTTTTCCCGGCAGCCTCTCTGTAGGGGCACAAGGGCAAGGTGAAGATAAAACCTAACAAGTGGTCAGTGTTAGGTGGACTCCTCTTTTTCTGAATGAAGCCAAACTAGGACCCTGATAGAATATTGCAGATGTTTAAGACTGTCTCCCCTGTAAATCAAGCTGTGCCACTGAAATGAGCTCTGTGTGCCCCACAACAGCTGCTGCTGCTGTATGAGCCCTGCCATGCCTGTAGGCACTCCCAGAGCCGTGGGTGGGGCTGGGCTGGAGCTGCAGCTTTCTTGTCCTCTCAGTAAGCTGGTGCCTGCAGTACAGTTTCCATCTGGAAAATCCTCAGCTGGGCAAACTGGCCAGTCTTGCTGTCCATGTTCCAGAGCTCAGTCCCCTTGCTCTTGGGCATCTCTGTGGGAAGAGATGTGTGTTCCCACACTGTCCCTGCCAAGCTGCAGCCTGGATGAGACTGCTGTGCTCAGGGCTGTGGAGGGAGGAGCACATTCCTGTGCCAGGAGATGGCAGGACTCCTCCTTAGGAGGCATTCCATGTGTTCAGTGTCACCCCCACATTCAACACTGTCAGCTTTGATAGCTTTTAGACTGTGTTTGAGAAGTCAAATCTTGATGGTTGAAAGGCTTTGGAGCCCAGAGTCATTGTTAGGAACACGGGATTAAGTGTGTGAGCCTTGGAGTTGTTGGACCATGTGTTTTTTATAAGTGGTGGGTTTCTTCCTTTCTGTTTCTCTTTCAAGGGGAATATTAACATTGCCCTTGAATCTTCATGAGGGGAGCCTGTGGACAGAGCTGCAGCAGAGAGAGCTTTGCCTGGCACTGAAAGCTGCAGGAACAAATTCCCAGGAGCCCAAGGATCTTAGTAAGGACAGAGACCAAATTGGTTTAGAGAGGTGTGAGATGGCTGCTCTGAGCCTGCCTCCAGCAGGAAGGGAGATGAGAAGGATGAGTTCCTGTCTGCAGGCTTGGTGCTTCCTGGCGCCTTTAGTTCAAATCCTACACTGGCACAACCTGCCTGAGCCCTGCCCTCCACGTTTCTCCAGAGGCTCTGACACTGAGTCCTCTGCTGTGGCAAGAGAGCAGGGAATAAACCTGACCTTGTGGGAGTTGTGTCACCAAGCCGGGTGTCCCAGCTTTGTGCTGATGTCCATGGATAAGTTTGCTGCAGGGTGTCAGTGCTCTGGAGGCAACACTGAGTGACTCTTGAAGCAAGAGAGGAAAAGCCCAGCAAAAAGTCAGTGTAGAAGTCCAAGCTTTTTGTTTCCAAGCATTAAATCCATGTAGTGCCAGTCTGCTGATAGGTGTAGTGAGATACATTAAAAATACAAGCAGCAGAATCTCTGAGGCCAAGGAACTCATTAGTCACAAATCCAGCAGCTCAAGGAAAAACTGAAATGACCCCAGATTAGGGAGAACCAAAGGAGAGAGCACTTTGGATCTACATTCTTGAGCAAAGTTGTTGATGCCTGTAGGCCTGGTAGGGAGCTTTTTCTCTCCCAGCTGTGAAAATTTGAATTCACTGCTTAGAGTTTTAAAAGTTTAATACTTATAGGATAAAAAAAAGACAATATTTGCAGCACTGGGGTGCTCCTGGCCAATAGCCAAAGAACACCTGGTGTATAGAGACAGTGTTAGCTTTATAGTGTTACATTGCTGAGATACCTGTATATCCATGTCTTTCATGCATTATTCAAACATTCTTGGGAATTTCTGATGTTTTGAGAACTCCTTTGTTTGACTTCTTCACACTCAGGCTTATCTGCATGACATCCTGGGTGTAAGGTCAATATATTTTATTTCTTCTTCTGCCTCCTTCCTGCTGTTTCACATCCTCCTTAGTATGTCCTCCTTAAATTTAGCATGGTATTCTCTAATTGTCCTCTGGTGCTCTGGTTTGTGTCAGGATTATCTTGTCCCTTGGACAGGTGGGTCAGTGGATGGCCTTACACTGTTTTTAGTTAGACACAAGCCTTTTTTTCCTTATGTTTTGCTAAGATCTGTAACAGAATATATTCATCACACAATTGTTTCCATAGGTGATGCATAGATATTATATTCATTACATTACTATTTCTATGAGTAGCACAGTGCACACATAAGCTGATGGATTCTATTCTATTACAAGCAGCTAAAAAGAGTTCTAACTGATGCTATTTCTAAATACTTATGATCACTAACAACGTGCATAAGCTAATACATAAATACCAAAGCCAATATTATCTGGGCATTTGTCCCACAGTTGTTCATCCCAGAGCTGGTGGTGGTTTTGGAGGAGCTGTTGCTCACTGCAGAGGGCAGGTTGTAGATGGCACGGAACGGTGCTAGTTCATAACTCAGCTCCCAGCACCTTCAGCTTCAGCCATTTCAGTGAGGACTGAGGTCTCTCTGTCAGGACACAGAAAGAACAAGGCTGGGCTTCTTTGTGGCACCTGGGACTGTCTGTGTTTCAAGCTCTTCTGGGGGCCCTTTGCAGTGCTAGTGCTTTGAGTTTATTGGGATACTTCAGAACTTCAGAAGTTTTAAACTCTTGGAAGGATTCTGGCTCTTTGAAGAGCAGCCTTCAAATTGCCAAGAGAGAGTCTGCCTTTCTGGCCATCTTTTACAGTCTTTGATAGAAGGACAGTTCCTTCCAAAGGGAAAGATGCACAGAGGCCAATACTGACCCAGTGTTCCCTTTGCTTCCCAGATTTCCAGCTGATCTGCCTTGCCAGGAGAGCTTCCCTGTGTGGGAAGAAGGATCAGAGGCAGAGCCTGTGACCATTGGGCAGATGGAATCCTGTAGTGTGTACATAGATTTATAGATTTCTACAATTCTATTTCTATATCCATATAGTTACATTTATGGATTTATAGAGGTGTGTTTATATGTGCATCATTATATATATACATCACTATACATCTATATAGTTGAACTGATCTATCCCATCTATAGATGGGATAGAATTAGTTACATTTCTAGATTTTGAGACTTTCATTGAGAGTTACATTTAGACGCCTACATTTAGACGCTTACATTTAGACATGTACATTTAGACGCTTACATTTAGACACGTACATTTGCATGTCTACATTTAGATGCGTACATTTAGGCATCTACATTTACATGTCTACATTTACATGTCTACATTTAGATGCTTACATTTACATGCTTAGATGTAGATGTAGAAAAGTGAGTAGTTATTTAGTTAGAGTTATGTGGAAGTTTAAATGCAGAGATTGAGCTGTTTAGGCCTAGGCTGCATTTTTACCTCTTTCCCCCCTCGGCTGCCTTTCTCACCTCTTGCTTTTCCCCCTGTGCCCCCTGTGTCCCCTCTCCCTGTGCTGGATCCCAGCTGGCGGCCGGGCCGGGCAGAGCAGCACTTCCAGCCCTGGCTGTCCCTGGAGCTGTGGGAGCTGCCGCTGGCTCCAGGCACTGTCCCCTGAGGAGCTGCTGAAGGACAGCGAGACAGAGGGGCTGAGGGGGCTGAGAGGGTGGTGGCGCTGAAGGGACAGAGAGCCTGAGCTGCTGCTGGGGCTGAGGGCTGTGGGTCAGCCGAGGGCCATGGTGGCACTGAGGTGACAGGGAAGTGGCACAGGCTGAGGAGCTGGCGCATCTGGGGGGATGGGATGGGTCAGAAGGGACTGAGGGGAGTAAGAGGACTGTGAGGGGATGAAGAAACTGAAGGGGGCTGGGGGTTCACCAAGAGCATGGCAGGGCTGAAGAGATGGAGGGGGCCAGCAGGGAGCACAGCAGGGACTGCAGCTCTGCCAGGCCTTGGAACCAATTCCAGAGCCTCCACTTTTGCCACAGCTGCAAGGAAGACCTTGAGGACAGCTGGAGACTGACGGGAGCCAGCAGGGAGAAGCTGAAGGCCAGCAGCAAGAGTAGTGAACGGGGACCTGCTGCTGCCAGCCTGGAGAGAGCCTGGCTGAGGCCACAGGCCCAGGCAGGCAGGGTAGGGCTGAGGGCAGCGTGGGCTGTGGCCGTGGGCACTGCCCGACGGGACAGGAGCGGGCCCTGCCCATGCTGGGGCTGCTCAGCGCAGCTGCCCCGGCCGGCACAGGGGCTGTCCTTGGGCAAGGCAGCTGTGCCGGCAGGGCCTGGGGGCTGTGCTGCCTGTGCCGGGCTGCCGGGGCTGCGGGACGGTTCCGCCGTGTCTGCACTCACCACAGCCTGGCCCGCTGGGCTGCTTGTTCTTTCTGACCCTCCTGGGCAGGCTCTGAGATTTCCTCTCCCCTGATGGAAACAGCTGCTGCCAAGGGAAACGTCCCCAGACTGACTCAGTGTTCCCTTTGCTTGCCAGATGTCCCATCTGCTGTCCCTGTCCAGGAGAGCTGCTCTGCGTGGGAGGAGGAGACCGAGGGAGAGGCTTTGAAGATGGGGCAGCTGGGATCCCTCTGCCTGGAGTTTTGTTTAAAGATACACGGACATAAGTGTGACGGGAATTATTATATGGATATGTACATATGTAGCCTGCTATTTGTACAGGCATATTTCTGTACACACGGTATAATTTTTATGAAAGTGCTATGTATATATGTACATATAGATACCTGCATACACACTGGTTTGCAGTTACATATTTGTGTGTATATGTGATGTTGCATCCCGGTCACAGGAGGCACCCGGCACACTCGCCAGGAGAGGCTGTGCCCTGCCTCAACTACAGGCAGGCAGGGTCGCAGTTCAGCCACTGGCTGGGATCGTAAACCGCCGAGGCGTCTGCTAAACCTGGACCCAACGCTGAAGGATTGAGGTAAAGGAAAAACGAAGGACTCTCTGGTTGCTTCTTCGAGCTGCTTTATTTCTTTCCCACGCAGAAGTGGTGCCGGCGTGGTGCCATTTGGAACCAGCAGCATGGCACAGGAGTTATTCTTTCCTGCAGCAGGTGCAGCGCTGAAGCAAGGCAGGTGACGCAACCTCATGGGCAGCAGCTGTGGTGGCAGTGGCAGTCTCTCCACCTTGGCCGGGCTGTACTGGCAGCAGCAGGGATCCCTGTCCTAGGTTGTCTAAATGATGCTTTTATCCCCAATCGTCTTGTTCCATTTATGCTGAAGAGTAAGTTTTGCACCTTTAAGACTTGCTCCAAGGATTGAGCTGGGGAGAGGAGGCACGCAGTTTGTTTTCAGACACTGAACTCACTCCTATACATTCCTGCTCCTGGACTGCGTTGTCTGCGGATGAACAGACAGCGGGACAGGGTTCTCTTTTTTTTTTGCTTTTAGTTAGTTTAGCTAGCTGAGGCAAAAAAGTTCCCTGGACTGTGGTTTTTTTCCTTTTTTTCCCTTTCTTTGGACATGTTCACACCTGCTCTAGACTGAACAACCATAAGAGCACCAGCAGCTCGCATCAGTGGGCTGGGCCGGGCCTGGGCCACGGCATTTCCAGCGCCGGAGGGACTGATAAGGGACTGAGTGAGCTGAACTGGAATCTGAGGAGGGGACTTTTTGGGTTTGTCATCTCTTTTGGAGCAGCAAGGGGTTTTATTGTTTAATATTGCTTAGGTTTTCTTGTTTAATAAGCAGGTTTTTTCCACTTTTCTCCAAGGAGGTGTTTTCTTCTTGACCAGTTGGGGGGAGGGGCGATAGAATCTGATTTCCTAGAGGAGCCCTTTGGGGGTTCTCTCCCAAATTTGCCCTGAACCAGGCCAAATACATCCATTGGCACCCAATGTGTGGCTCGAGAAAGTGGAAAAAAGCATTCTTGTTTGCATGTTGGTTGTGCTTGCTCTGTAGTGAGTTAAAGCAGTCAGTAGCCATGTTGCTTGAATTCTTAATGTCTCTTGGGGTGGAGGCCTTCCTGTGGTTCTGGTCTATAAACATTTTTGAGGTTTCAATACCTTTCTGGTCACTAGGATTATTGTCCCTGAGACATAATTTTCACAGTACAGGGGCAAGGATTGGAATGGCTATTTTGCTGGCCTTGGTGATAATGATTTATAGGGCATTTACAAGGTTACTGGAGTCTGCTTACAATATGTATGGTTTATGGTTTCTTCGTTCTACCCAACATCCTAGTTCCGGTAGTATGTTGTGGGAATTTATTATTGTTTGTTAGAGGAGGAACAGGGAAGGAGACTTTCCAGCCTTTCCTTTCCTTCTTCTCCTCTGAATCTGCCATGTCACTTTTTGAGAATGTTCAGTTTCCCCTGAATGCTAAGGAGACCATGTTTCTGGTATTTAATATGGTAATCTTCCTCTTTATGGTCTGCAGCTTCTCTAGAATGAGGGCTGAGATGTCCAGAGGAGCTGACGATACCCCTGACCCAGAAGTAGACTCAGGCATGAAAAATGATGAGTGGTGTGGAGAATAGGAAAATATGGGCCAAACCCTGAAGGAATTTTCTGATCCTGTAGACTGGGATTTTCCATGTGAACAAATTCAGAACCCAGCTGAGGTGGGAAAATACCTGAAAGAGAAGTGCCATGGTGACTCTAAGGAAAAAAGTCTCATTGCAATAAACTGGGCCCTGGCCTACGCTTATTGCACCCTGCTAGATACTGTAGGGCAGCAGACAGAGGCAGGCAGGCAGGGAGATAAAGCAGCAGCTACCCCAGTCACTCAGGCTGCAGCCAACACTCCAGCTGCTCAGGCTGGAGCTGAACCAGACAGTAAGCCTAAGCCACTGGCAGTTGCTGCAGGAAAGAAGCACAAGAGCAAAACCAATTGGCCAGTGACTGACGATGATGATCCAGGGGAAGGACCCTCACCACCAACTACTGATAAAAAGTCCAAAGTTAATGAAACTGACACAACCTCAGAAGCCAATATTGAGTCCTATTCCCTGAAAGACCTTCATGGCCTAAGGAAGGATTATACCCGGCAGCCTGATGAATCCATAATTAGTTGGTTAGTCCATCTCTGGGATGCTGCAGGTGAGGCTACAGTTTTGGATGGTAGTGAAGCCAGGCATTTGGGATCCCTGTCACATGATCCTGTCATTGACCAAGGAATGATGAGGGGGACTAACCCTCACAGCCTCTGGGCACGGGTCCTGGGAAGTGTTGCACAAAGATACCTGTGTGCAGACGATCTCTATATGCAGCAAACACAGTGGAAGACCATAGAGCAAGGGATCCAACGCTTGAGGGAAATGGCAGTGGCAGAGGTTTTCTTCTCAGATGATGTAAACACTGTAAATCCAGACTTGGTACCATGCATATCTGTAATGTGGAGAAAACTTGTACGACTCGGGCCACGTGAATATGCTTCTGCTCTAGCAATAATGAAGCGAGATGATGGTGAGGAGACCGTGCTGGTTATGGCAAAGAAACTCCGAGCATATGCAGACACTGTGCATGGCCCGACACATGCCAGAATCGCAGCAGTGGAAACACGTCTGTAGAAGTTAGAGGATAAGATAGAAGAGAATCACAAGAAGTTCAGAGAGGAGATCAAGGAAGACCTTCTTCAAATCTCAGCAGTACAGATCAGAGGTTCTGGTGCCCAATGCAGACGCTCCCCAGATGGAGAGAGAGGGTACACCCCACAAGCTGAGCTGTGGTTCTTCCTGTGTGATTGTGGAGAAAACATGAGGAGATGGGATGGAAAACCTACTGCTGCTCTGGTACAACGGGTGCATGAACTGAAGACTCAGAGAGGAAGATCCAAACAGGAAGCAGCTCCAGTGGCCAGTAACCGAACTGTCATATATGATGATAATGACAATATTTTTGATGCCCTTGAAGGAACATCCAAGACATATGTCCAGGGAAAGAAGGATAACCAGGCTTAGAGGGGCCCTGCCTCTAGCCAGGTAGAGGCTAAGGAAAACCGTGTTTTTTGGACTGTGTGGATTCGTTGGCCTGGCACATCTGAACCACAAGAATACAAAGCTTTGGTCGACACTGGTGTGCAATGTACATTAATCCCATTGAGACATGTGGGGACAGAGTCTGTTTCTATTGCTGGTGTGACAGGGGGATCCCAGGATTTCAGTTTGGTGGAAGCTGACGTGAGCCTGACTGGAAATGAGTGAAAGAAGCACCCTATTGTGACTGGCCCAGAGGCTCCATGCATTTTAGGTATAGTCTTCCTCCGAAGTGGGTATTTCAAGGACCCAAAGGGATTCAGATGGGCATTTGGAATAGCTGCTGTAGAGACAGAGGGCGTCAAGCAATTGAACACCTTGCCTGGACTGTCAGAAAACCCATCTGCAGTACGACTTCTGAAGGTGGAAGAGCAACAGGTGCCAATTGCCACCTCGATGGTGCACCGCCGGCAGTATCGGATGAATTGAGATGCTGTGATCCCCATCCACAAAATTATCCATGAGCTGGAGAGCCAAGGGGTGGTCAGCAAGACCCACTCACCCTTTAACAGGCCCATCTGGCCAGTGAGTAAATCTGAAGGAGAATGGAGATTGACTGTGGACTACCATGCATTGAATGAAGTGACTCCACCACTGAGCGCTGCTGTGCCAGATATGCTGGATCTCCAGTATGAGCTAGAGTCCAAGGCAGCGAAGTGGTATGCCACTATTGACATTGCCAATGCATTTTTCTCCATTCTTCTGGCAGCAGACTGCAGGCCTCACTTTGCTTTCACCTGGAGGGGAGTGAAGTATACCTGGAACCGATTGCCCCAGGGGTGGAAGCACAGCCCCACTATCTGCCGTGGACTGATCCAGAGTGTACTAGAAAAGGGTGAGCTCCAGAACAACTGTAACACATTGATGACATCATTGTATGGGGGAAGACGGCAGCAGAAGTGTTTGAGAAAGGAAAGGAAATTATCCAGATTCTCCTGAAAGCCGGCTTCGCCATCAAAAAAGAGCAAAGTCAAGGGACCTGCTCAAGAGATCCAGTTTCTGGGAGTGAAGTGGCAAGATGGACGGCGTCAGATTCCCACTGATGTCATCAACAAGATCACAGCAATGTCTCCACCATCCAGCAAGAAGGAAACACAAGCTTTCCTAGGTGCCATAGGCTTTTGGAGAATGCACATTCCTGAGTACAGTCAGATCATGAGCCCTCTACCTGGTCACCTGTAAGAAGAAGTTCCACTGGGGCCCTGAGCAGCAACAAGCCTTCACCCAGATCAAGCAGGAGATCGCTCATGCAGTTGCCCTTGGCCCAGTCAGGACAGGACCAGAGGTGAAGAATGTGCTCTACTCTGCAGCCGGGAACCATGGCTTGTCCTGGAGCCTTTGGCAGAAGGTGCCTGGGGAGACTCAAGGCCGACCACTTGGATTTTGGAGTCGAAGCTACAGAGGGTTTGAAGCCAACTATACCCGAACAGCCTATGAAGGAGTCCAAGCCACCTCAGAGGTAAGAGGCACTGAAGCACAACTCCTGCTGGCACCCTGTCTACCAGTACTGGGGTGGATGTTCAAAGCAAAGGTTCCCTCTACGCACCATGCCACCAGTGCCACATGGAGCAAATGGATCGCTCTGATCACACAGCGCGCCCGTATTGGAAAACTGAATCTCCCTGGGATTCTGGAAATAATTACAAACTGGCTGGAAGGTAAAAACTTTGGTCTTGCTGATGAAGAAGAAGAAGAAGTGACACGTACTGAAGAAACTCCACCATACAATGAACTGCCAGAGGAAGAAACGCACTACGCTCTTTTCACTGATGGTTCTTGTCGCATTGTGGGAATGAAACGGAAGTGGAAAGCAGCCATATGGAGCCCCACATGACAGGTCGCTCAAGCTACTGAAGGAGAAGGTGGATCAAGCCAACTTGCAGAGCTCAAGGCCGTTCAACTGGCCCTGGACATTGCTGAGAGACAGAAGTGGCCAAGGCTCTACCTTTACACTGATTCATGGATGGTGGCCAATGCTCTGTGGGGATGGCTGGAGAGGTGGAAAGAAGCTAACTGGCAACATAGAGGAAAACCAATTTGGGCTGCTGATGAGTGGAAAGACATCGCTACCAGGGTAGGGAAGCTACCTGTGAAGGTCCGCCATGTAGATGCCCATGTCCCGAAGAGCAGAGCTAATGAGGAGCACCAACACAATGAGCAGGTAGACCGGGCTGCAAAGATAGAGGTGTCAAAGATAGACCTAGATTGGGAACACAAGGGAGAGTTATTCCTAGCTCGGTGGGCCCATGATGCCTCAGGTCATCAGGGTAGAGATGCCACCTATAAGTGGGCACGAGACTGAGGGGTGGATCTAACCATGGACAGTATTTCTTAGGTTATCCATGACTGTGAGACGTGTGCTGCCATCAAGCAAGCCAAGCGAGTGAAGCCCCTGTGCTATGGTGGGCAGTGGTCCAAGTACAAGTATGGGGAGACCTGGCAGATCGACTACATCACACTGCCCCAGACACGCCAAGGCAAGCGCTACATGCTGACCATGGTAGAAGCCACCACTGGATGGTTGGAAACCTACCCTGTATCTCATGCTACTGCCCGTAACACCATCCTGAGCCTTGAAAAGCAAGTCCTGTGGAGACATGGAACCCCTGAGAGGATTGAGTCAGATAATGGGACCATTTCAAGAACAGCCTTATCAACACCTGGGCTAGGGAACATGGCATTGAGAGGGTGTACCATATCCCCTACCACGCACCAGCTGCAGGGAAAGTGGAGAGGTACAATGGACTGTTGAAAACCACTTTGAAAGCATTAGGTGGGGGATCTTTCAAAAACTGGGAGCAGCATCTGGCAAAAGCCACCTGGCTAGTTAACACCCGAGGCTCTACTAACCGAGTGGGCCCTGCCCAATCTGAGCCTTTGCATAGAGAGATGGAGACAAAGTCCCAGTGGTACATGTCAGATGTTTTTTAGGGAAGACAGTTTGGATCAATTCTGCCTCAAGTAGAGACAAACCCATTTGTGGGGTTGTCTTTGCTCAGGGACCAGGTTCCACATGGTAGATAATGCAAAGAGATGGAAGAACATGATGTGTACCTCAGGGAGATCTCATTGTTGGGTGAGACCTATGTGTAAATATCACTGTTTGCTAAATGTTACTACCATTCTCTGTGTATAACTGTATATTGAATGTATGATGTATGTGTTTATAGAGTTAGAATATATGTTAGTTTTAGTGGTAAGCTGATGATATGGGGATAAGGGGTGGAATGTCCTAGGCTGACTATATGATGCTTTTATCCCCAATCGTCTTGTTCCGTTTATGCTGAAGAGTAAGTTTTGCACCTTTAAGACTTGCTCCAAGGATTGAGGAGGGGAGAGGAGGCGCGTAGCTTGTTTTCAGACACTGAACTCACTCCTACACATTCCTGCTCCTGGACTGCGTTGTCTGTGGATGAACAGACGGTGGGACAGGGCTCTTTTTTTTTTTTTTTTTGCTTTTAGTTAGTTTAGCTAGCTGAGGCAAAGTTCCCTGGACTGTGGGGTTTTTTTCCTTTTTTTCCCTTTCTTTGGACATGTTCACACCTGCTCTAGACTGAACACCCAGAAGAGCACCAGCAGCTCGCATCGGTGGCCACCGGGCCAGGGCCTGGGCCACGGCATTTCCAGCGCCGGAGGGACTGATAAGGGACTGAGTGAGCTGAACTGGAATCTGGGGAGGGGACTTTCTGGGTTTGTCATCTCTTTTGGAGCAGCAAGGGGTTTTATTGTTTAATATTGTTTAGGTTTTCTTGTTTAATAAGCAGGTTTTTTCCACTTTTCTCCAAGGAGGTATTTTCTCCTGGACCGGTTGGGGGGAAGGGCAATAGAATCTGATTTCCTAGAGGAGCCCTTTGGGGGTTCTCTCCCAAATTTGCCCTGAACCAGGACAATCCCCCTGTAATATATGACAGAGATAATTCATGCTTTGTAACTGTATAAAAATCATAAAGATCCAGCCATACCTCTGACCCCCATGGCCAGAAGCTGGGCTTTCCTCTTTATTCAAAAGACTTCTTGGACTCGCCCAGATAAAATCATGGCTATTAACGAATGAATGAGTCCTTCCCAGGCAATCATCGGCCTTGTCCCAGGAATGTCCAGAACATTCACAGAATTTCACCTGGAAGAGATTACATCGAGGAACAGCACGTCTTGGCTACAACTGAAAAGAAGACCATTTTGAGGAGCTCAGACAGCCATCCAAACCAATGGACTAACTTTTGTACAGGACTGAATCTGTAGAGTCCCCGTTATATATATGTAGGAACTTTTAGAAATCTTAGGTCATTTCTGCTCCAGGTGGAAAAAACTGTATATAAGCTGGCTACCTGGAACAGTTGGTGTGAAACTCTGGGCAGACGCTGATGCTACATCAGTTTGACCCAGGTTCGATGGGATGGACAGCTTTCTCAGGGAATCAGGAGCCAGGCCGCAGCCTCATGGCGCTGTCACAAAGAAGAGCTTGCTGCTTCAACCCTCTTGGAAGTTTTATCTAGGTTTCCAAGCCAAGGCATCTGGGCTTCCAAAAGTTCCACTGGCCTTCGATACCAAGCGCATCACCTTTGGCTGGGAGGCGGCATGGCAAAGATTTTTGGGGAAGCCTAGTGGCAGCAGAAAAGGAAGCAGCACCTTAGACCTGTTCCTGAATTCATCGCCATCTGGGCTGCAATGCTATCCTTGAAGCTGAGGACAGCTATTTGCCCTTACCTTAAAATTCTGCCACCTGCATGCTGCCTTCCAGGGGCAAGGAATGTAGGACAGAGAGGCTCCAAGCAAACATTGCGAGGCCAAGCTGAGCAGAGGAAACAAGTGAAACCAAGCAAGTGAGTGAGCACCAGTGCCACAGGACTGACAGCATGGAAGAGTGCAAGTCCAGAGCCTAAGGAGTGCAGGGACACGGACAGGCAGTTCCCTTCCCAAGCTCTTTCTTCTCCTCTGTGTCGTGGCAGTGTAGCAGATGATAGAGAAAATTTGTGCTTTGTAACTGTATAAAAATTATAAAGATCCAGCCATGCTTTTGGCCAGAAGCAGGGCCTTCCTTTCTATTCAAAAGATTTCTCGGACTCGCCCAGATAAAATCATGACTATTAACGAATGAATGAGTCCTTCCCGTTCAATCATCGATCGTGTCCCAGGAGTGTCCAGAACATTCACAGAATGGCACCTGGAAGAGATTACATTGAGGATTGGCAAAGTCTTGGCTACAACTGAAAAGAAGACCATTTCGAGGAGCTCAGCCATCCAAACCTATGAACTGACTTTTGTACAGGACTGAATCTGTATGGTCCCCATTACACATATGTAGGGACTTACAGAAATCTTAGGTCATTTCTGCTCCAGGCAGAATAAACTGTATAAAAACTGGCTACCTGGAGCAGTTGGTGTGAAACTCTGGCGAGACACTGACACTACATCAGTTTGACCCAGGTTCACCCAGTGTCAAATTCCAGGGTTGACACTGTCTTGGCTGTGGCGGTTTTATAATATTCTCTTTTTTGGTTGTCAATCTAATAAATTTATCAATTTTTTTTATAAATGTGGCTGCTGATTTGATCATTTAAAATACCTATCATGGTAGGAGCCGTGTGGGGAAGTGCAGCGCCGGCAGCATCGGTCATACGGGCGGCACCGGCGGTATGAGCGATGTCTCTCTCTCTCTCTCTCTCTCTCTCTCTCTCTCTCTCTCTCGGTAGGAGCTGCAGCGGCCCGGGGGGAGCACTGGGGAGGGAGCGCGGGAGCGGCGGCGGCTTTCCCATCACTGGGATGGGGCAGCTGATGCTGTGCGGGTGATCTTCTCTCTCACCACGGGGAGCGGTGACGGCTGCAGAGGGCTGCGCTGCGGTGGGTGCCGGTGGGGAGTGGGAGCCGTGCGGCTGGAAGGGGGCGCAGTGGCAGAGAGCGGAGAAAAGAGGAAGACAGCAGCTTTTATGCAGGAGCGGGGTGGAAATCTGAGAGGGGGCTGTCTGGCTTGCTGTAAACATAACCTGAAGCGGGAAGGACACAGACCAATGGCAAAACGGAAAATCCTCACTGACAGGGAACTCTCCAGACAAAGGGGCAGGATCTTTGAGGAGAGAGAGGGAAGAATCTGGAATTATTAACTGCCATGGTGGGACAGAGGGCAAACAACTTCAGACAGAGACCAAACATCTTCAAACCACCAATGCCACAGGTAGGGAGAGACCAAACATCCCCAAACCACCATTGCCACTGAGGAAGAGTGGAAATTTTCCAGGGTAGAAATCCATTTTGATTTAGGTGAAATGTACATCTTTAAGTCGGTAGCTTGCTGTAAAGTCTGTCTGCCTGTTCTCACAAAGGGCCTGTGCTTGGAGAGACTGCTTCAGTTGAAGGACAAGAGATAAGGGGTGGGGGCGGGGGGCCAGACAGAGCAGGGTAACCTGACCCAGGAGTTCTTTCTGCTAAAGAAGAATTAGCAGCAAGTGTCAGGCAAAATCAGTGGAATGAATATGTACGAACCTATTTGAAATGGCATGCATGTGCATTTGAGAGGGAAATAAAAGGGGATCTGGAGTTCCCAGAGGTAGGCATGTCATTTTAGGGGAATGATTTCCACATGCATCCAGCTCTGTAATAAAAATACTGGCTTTACCACTTTCACAAAAGTTGTGGAGTTTGTTTGCTTCCGCAAATCACCACAGGCAGGGCTTCAAACCCTCACTGCCACATATATGTATCTAGTTCTTGATGCATATTGTAATATCTGTGCTTAGATTTCCATATGTATACAGTTGTGAGGGTATCTATTTGTATTGATGTAGTTTTTGGTATACGTCTTTTTAAATAGCTATATTGGTATTTGTATTGGTATATATGTCTGGTTTATATTTTTATATGTATATTGATCTATTTCTATAGATGTTATGCTTACATATATATCCGGATGTATAGCTGTATATTTGTATCAATGCAGTTGTACAGATATTTAGATTGGTAGTGCTGTTTGTCTCTTTATTGATAGGTTTGTTTTATCTATCTGTTTCTGGAATGTAACACGTAACATTTAATCTTTATTCATATCTGTATATTGTGGTGGTTATATATGTAATCAGTTCCGTTTAAATGTGTATGGAGTGGTATAGTGGTGGAATTCTATTTGTTGAGTTCTTGGTATCAGAGACAGATACTGATATTTTTGTGTTTCTATATGGGCTGTATGCTTGTCGTAATATGCAATAATTTAGGATGTCAATTTTCCCTTGATCTCTGTGTATTGTGAGTGCGTGTAGAGGTTTGCAATAAATTAGTTTTTGTTAACAGAAGTTGATGTTTGTATGTTTTTACATAGTGTGGTGTAACAATCAAATAAATTACTTTTTTAAACTTTATCTAGATCTGTATAGTTCTATGTTGACACCGCTGGTGTAGCAATTTGGAAGAAATGCCATTTGTCAACAGAGATGGATGTGTTGTAATTTGTGCTACCCAAAGCCATGAACAGATGGAAACGCCAGAGGATTTTGGCCATGAAAATCTCCAGCCATGCCCAACACATGCCCCACCTGCACTCAGGCTGGGCAAGGGAAGCGCAGATTTGGGATGGCAGCAGAGCCACCCGTTGGCTCAGAACTCACTGCAAAGGCCTGCTGGCTTAGAAAAAGATCAAGGATACATTCTATATATTCCATTTATTACAGTATTATAGTATTACATATTCTATTTATTACATTTATTAAAATATGTATTATGTAGTATATTGTGGGGAAACCCTTAAAATCAGAGAGTTTTGGGAAAACTGCTCTTCAGTTCTCAGAATCTCTGCTGGTCAGAGTGACCCTGAGATGCGTTACAAAGTCTCTTTTCCCAGCCTGGTAGCTGAAAAAGGAGTCAGGATTTTTTTCTCTTCTTGCTCTCAAGGTTGTTTATTGTTTCTTATCTATAAAATTCTTTCTCTGACCTGCCAAGGTCTGTCTGGCAGTTGGGTTGTGGCACACTGCCAGCCTCAGAGGCAATGTTATCTTTTTATACTAAAAACTATGTGTACATTATTTACCATAACTTCCCAATATCTATCACCAATGTTAGACAGTGAGTTTCTACTCTAAACCAATCTAAAAGTGCCAGCATCACAACAGAAGATAGAGGCCAAAAGAAGAAGGACTGGACATGCCCAGATTCCTCCATCTTGCCTCCTGAACCCCCCATTCTAAAAATCCCAAAAAATAAATTTTTGACCCTGTGATAAATTCACTATCATTCTACTTAAACTTTCATGGCTTTTAAATCCTTACACAAGGTTGGTAATTTTTTCCATGGGTCAAGATCAAAGGCACAGGGGTCTTGGGCTCTGTACCAAGGTCTCCGAGCCCCCTGACAGGTCTCAAGTCCTCCAGGGCAGTCAGAGGAATTTCTTGGATTCCAGCACTCAGTGAGGAGGATTCCCAGCCTAGAGGAATATAAAAATAAAAATGAAGACCATGGACAGTGCCATTACCAGAGGCCCAGGCTGTTAAAGGGAGGAGTGAATCATCCCCTTCACGGTCTGCAGCTGATACCCTTGTAAGTAATAAGTAGGAACTCTAGGGGCTCCTGGGACAGGAAATGGGAAACTGTGGGAAATGGATTTGTAGAGAGTTGTCAGGGCCCTGACTGAAGGCCCACACTGTATGCATCCATATGCAAACTTTGAGACAAGAAATGCTGACTTAGACATGCCATGGAATAGGACAGATATTGTTGAGAGAGAAATGGAGCCAGAAAAAAAGTTTCAAAGGATGGCCCTGCAAATGAGACTAGATACTTTGGAGAAATAGAACTATGAAAGATGCATTGTAGTGGGACCCACGAGGGGTAGTTTTAGGTGATTGGCTTTAAGGCATCTACAGCATGGTGTGGCAAAAAGCTGATAGGCCAAGAAACACTTCTAGCGTATTGGAATTAGGAAATGGTTGGCTTCTGATTGTGATGGTATGAATTATAACATCTATATTGTCTCACCTTTCTCATGAGACTAAAAATGGAATAACAGTTTTTAAAAGGCCTCTCAGTGGCCCCATCTCTGGGTCAGGAATAGGGTATTGTCCCACAGGGCTGGAGACAAATCTCTTGCTGCAAAATACTGACAAATAGTTGGCGAATTTTTCACCTCTTACGTCAAAAAGACCCAGTGATACCTTAGCAGTGGTTCTACTCTATTGATGGCTGGAACCAAAAAGGCAATTTGAGGAACATCCTCTGGATGAAGTGGAATGTTGAAAAAGCAATCTTTTAAGTCAATGACAAGAAGAGGCCAGTCTCCTGAAATCATTGAAAGAGAGGGAAGTCTAGGTTGCAGAGGCCCCATGTCCTCTAGGATCTTGTTGATCTTCCTCAGCTTGTGAAGCAATTTCCAAGAATCAAATGTCTTCTTATGAATGACAAAAACTGGGGAATTCCAGGGACTGTAAGTTTGATGTGGCCTTTTTGTAGTTATTAATTTACTAATTTTTTGAGAATATTCCATTTTTTCTGTTCAAGAGGCCATTGAGCAATCCAAATTGGCTGATTGGTTTTCCGTGATAATTTCAGGGTGGCAGGCGTTGCTGTGGTTTTCATCAAAAATCCACTTCTACCTTTGATCCCCTCTGGGACAACACGTCTCTCCCCTGTACTGTGATGGGCTTCTGCACCATGAAGGGACGGATGGTTGCTGTCCTTCCCTTGGGACCTGTAACAGTAATCATGAATTCACTTTGCAGACACAAGGCAGCTCCTCCAATTCCTGTGAGAGCACCCATGGGTGTTACAAAACTCCAATTGCACAGCCAGGATGCACGAGAAATCAGTGATGTCTGCTACTGTGTCCAGCATACCTGCAATATGAACGGTTTGACCAAGATGTGTTAGACTGCACGTCAGCTCTGGCCGTTCATTGCTGACATGTTTTATCCAAAGGATATTAGGCACCTGGCCAGAACTCTTAAAAGGCATTTCCGAGCATACAACTTTTGCAGGACCAGCACATAAAAGGTTAACTTCTTCTTTTAAAGACTCACTGGAATCACTAGAGTTACTCTTCTTGTCTACCCCACGGCCTTATAAATCACAGACCGTCTCTGAGGAATTTCAAGGCGACCAGAACCTGTTTGCTTTGTAATGTTACCAGAGAAATCATCCTCCCTTTTGCTAGCAGAGACTCCGGTACTGAGAAATTTTCCCCTCCTCCTCTCCCCATCCTTTTCCTCACAAGCGGCAAAGAGTTCTCATTCTGGGGGGCAGAAGGGGGTCCCAGACACGGCTCAGAAAATGGTGAAAGTTGGGGGGCACACCACTGTGGTAGGGGTGGAGGTGTCACCTCCCCAGTCTGAATTTCTGGGTCTTGAGTTACGGCTGAAGTGCAGAGGGGGGTCTGGGGGCTCAGCCTGAGTGTCGGGGGTAGGCGCAGACGCAGCCGAGGAAGAGCAGGGTTTAGTAGAATGTTTAAACATATCAATCATCCTAGGACACACCAGAAGCAATTTAGCAGCTGTTTGATTTCTCTTTCTGGTAAAAGCATTGTAGAGTTTTGGTCCTAATAGTTCCCAAAGAGGGATTGAACACAGAAGCTTCATCCGCAGCTGGAAACTGCTTCTGAATGCATAATAGTAAGTCATTTAACTCAGTTTTTGAAATGTTACAAGAATTAGATTTGACCAGATCTTCAAGGTTTTTATAAATATCTCTAGGCAAATTGGACATCTTGTGTCCTGTTATGTTCCCTGAGGCTTACCTGATCTTGAACAACAGGCAAGTATTGTCAGATCTCTGACCTGATCGAGCCAGCGATGAGGGTAGAAATCCAACTTCTCTCTTCTTGCAGGAATTATAATCTTGGAATTCACCCTTCTTTCAGCAGTACTTTACAAAAATTACCTCGGGTCTTTCCAACAAGTCAGACACATTGGCTAATTTATCTGCCTCACTCAGGGACACCAATTTCTCAGACAATACCCTTTTCTGACCCAGAGATGGGGCCACTGAGAGGCCTTTTAAAAACTATTATTCCATTTTCAGTCTCATGAGAAAGGTGAGACAATACAGATGTTATAATTCACACCATCACAATCAGAAGCCAACCATTTCCTATAATTCCAATACACTAGAAGTGTTTCTTGGCCTATCAGCTTTTTGCCACACCATGCTGTAGATGCCTTAAAGCCAATCACCTAAAACTACCACTCAGGGTTCCCACTACAATGCATCTTTCATAGTTCTATTTCTCCAAAGTATCTAATCTCATTTGCAGGGCCATCCTTTGAAACTTTTTTCTGGCTCCATTTCTCTCTCAACAATATCTGTCCTATTCCATGGCATGTCTAAGTCAGCATTTCTTGTCTCAAAGTTTGCATATGGATGCATACTGTGTGAGCCTTCGGTCGGGCCCTAAGAACTCTCTACAAATCCATTTCCAACACATGGTAAATTTTACTTATGACCCCATTACTATTGTGGCCACTGCCTTTGCACTAAGCATACATAGAGCCACAAATTATGTTATCCTCCCTGTCATTGCATCAGGATTCAATAGTGAGAAGGCAGTACTTTACCTCTCTCAACATCGGCTATGGGCCAGAATGGGTAGAGAAGAAATGGCAAACTGTAAACGTAGAATCCTCTGTTACTCGACAGCAGCGGGGATTCATCTGTGGAAGTAATAGCATTGATGCCCAAGACATATGCTTAGATACTGAACAGGGTGTGTGCCACTTTGAGATCCACCCAGACACCATTGAGAAAACAGTGCTTATACACACAGCTCAGGGCTTTGTAGGCTTGAGAACTGCCTGTTCCTCAGTAAAAATAGACAATGAAAATAGATATTTACTTGTTAAAAATCGCTCCAACTTTTGCATTTGTAATTTTGTTTACATTGTGGAGTGTGATCTTACATATTCAGAACCAGTTGTCTCCCACCAACTGATAAAGACCAACTACAAAATGTATCACCCTTTATCACCTGCACCCATTGGCATAAATATTACAAGATCTGAGGGAGATCTTGAGAAAAATTAAAGAGAATGGAGAGAAAACTTTAATAACTGTTCATCATGATGCAAAAGAAATTGGCAGGACTATGCAAAACATAAAGCAGAAGGTAAGTCATCATTGGTGGGATGACTTTTTGGATGGTTACCAAAAGCAACTGGTATAGTTAACGCCCTAATCCTTCCAATTATTGTTTTGCGCATTTTCGTTGCCAGAAGCTTAATTTTGTCCATTGCAATACTTCTTTGGAATTGGAGGATGCTACGACTAATGGCAGTCCTGAATTCATTGCCAAGAGTGTATGGTATAGCCTTGAAAGACACTTACCATATGACTTGGTTAGATTGGGAAGAAACTGTTTATTAGTAAAAGAATTTACTAACCCCCTATAGAAAGAGGGGGGAATGCATCAAGGATTTAAAAAACCTGAAAGAGTTAAAAGTTTACTAGATTTAGTATGGGGGGAAGAGTATAGCAAGAAGAGCAGAAATAATAAGGGATAGTTAATTTTTAGCAGGCAAAGTAGTTAAGGCTAGGGTAATCTATCACTTATTTTTCTTTTCTATGTTTAAAGAAGCAGGATGGGATGTAGATTTCATTGTGAAAAAGAAGAGGACCGTAGCCTGCACCTGGGGCCCAAAACCTGAGCTACAGCCAAGGAGTCCGAAAGCCTGCTGACAGGTCATAAGAGGTCAAATTGAGGAAGATGTCTTGGCCTTCACCAGAAGGAGACCACTCCCCACTTTAAAACCCACCAAGCCATTTGAAGTGAAAGACTGTGCAAGTGTGAAGGAACTTTGGACTCAATAATAACACATTTTAATACAAAGTGGGGGTAGGTGAGTAAGGTAATGAATATGTATTAGGCGTTTTGGGAATTATATGAATATGTAAGACTTTTTTAGATAAAGAGCTGGAGCCTGTGATTCTTCACACATGTCTTTAGGAGACGACTCCTCATGTGCCTGGCACTGTAATTAACCTTCTAACTTTAACTAGTGGTGAGTTCTATTCTGTGCTTCACCATGATGGCTCATGATACCAACCACATGGCAGGAACACAAGGCTCTATTATGCATTGTTCCCCTTTCAAAGGTTAACTACCCATAGATCGACCAATACATTGTTTCCCTTTCAAAGGTTCCTACCCATTGAACAATACACTTTTCTTCATTTCTCATTGACCTGCTCAAACATGGATCAAATATGACAGAGCTTAAGACACAACCCCAGTCCCTGACACAGCTGTTTGCAAAATATCCCATTCCTCAAATTCTCCTTTGCTGGTCAAGAGCCTCCTAAAGCACTTTCCCTTGAATGCATTCCAGCTACCTACTTAGAAGGAACACTCTCTTCATTTTTAAGGCCAAGATAGCCACTTGCACACATTAAGCACTGCAATAGGGGAATAGAGAGTTCAGGACTGCCTGTTAAAGCTAAAGGAATTCACAAGATTATGCCCCATTTCTTACATTTTAATATTTTCCCAGCGCCTCTCCTTCTTTTTCTGGGAATCAAACACAAGCATTTCGCCAAAAAGTCCTGCAAGTGCTATTGATGAGTGAAGATACATTGCAACTTTTTTACTGAAATTAATGAAGAAAACATAGATTTCCTACTGAAATTATTCTGCTCCCTTCCAAATCAGTTCACTACTCAAGCAAAACCCTCAGGCACATCCCTGATTCCCTCTCTCCCAGCAGCTCAGACCTGCATTGCACAGCGCTTGCTGTGTGCCAGAGAGCACAAAACAGGCTGGCCTGGTGGCCCTGAATATTTCTGCAAAACCATCTGCAACTCACCCCTTTGCTCTGGCTCGGTGCAGAACTGCAGAATTGCAGGTGCTTCCTCCCAGAGCTGCCTGAGGCACTGGCTCCTGCAGATGTGACCTGCCAAGCTATCACTTCCTCCCGCCGGCCTGGCTTCCCCTGGCAGAAGTGCCGTGCCTGAAGGAGGCTGCCCTGTGCTCCAGCCTGCCGAGCAGCCCGGCTCCCTCTCCTGGTGCCCAGAGTGCTGCACACACTGCTGACCTTTCCCAGGAGCTACAGAGCAGGCGGCAGAAGAGGAGGAACCCTCAGCCAGCCCAGCGGCCCTGGGCTGCCCTTCGCCTTGCTCTGCTCCTAGGCACACTCCAGACAGCCAATGCCTCCAGTCCGTGAGGACAGGAACTCCAGCTCTGCCTGCAGAGCAGTGGACAAAGCTGCACTTTTCCTCCTCCTCCATGCCACTCCTGGAAGTAGCAGCGGAATGTGCATGACCTGTCGGTTCTTCACACCCAAGATGATTTTTAATAAAGGCTTTTAAAAGGAGAAAGATCTCCTTCCATATTTATTTCAGCTGGGGACTCATCTGGGATAACCATGCCTGAAGAGGACACCGGGACTGGGATGGCCACCCACCCTGGACCTCCAGGACAGCTGGCTGCTATCAGGAGTAGAGAAGATTGGCTTGGGACCAGTGGCGCGGAGGAGCGCCAGACTGGCGAGAGTGTCTGGCGGTGGGAGTAGGCACGAGCGAGTGGAGTGTGAGTGAGACGGGGGCTGGCAGCTCAGACCCTCGGAGCAAGTGCAGACCCTCTAGTACTGCAGTTTCGGACTCCCACAAGGGAGCTGGCCAAGAACGGGGGGAAGAGAGTGGGATCGGGGGTTGAGGCACCTCCTAAGGGGTAAAGAGGGCCCCTTTCTGGGCATCCGGAGGAACTATTGTGTGAGTGGCATGCAACCCAAAAGTCCTGAAAGGGGAAAGTTGGGCAAATCGCAAGTCCTGAAAAGGATTTGGGGCAAGGCCAAAAGTCCTGCAGGCAAGTTAAGTCCTGACAAAGGAGGTCAGGCACGAGTCAGCAGAGGAGGCCAGAATCTCGAGTTTTTAAGTCCTGATAACCTAAGTCCTGGCATTACCAAGGGAAGTTAGGCAAACTAGAGATCAGGCAGTTCTTTTTTTTAAAGTCCTGAAGAAAAGGGTCAGGCAAATCTGAGTTTCGGTGGAGGAGGCTGACACTCCTCAAATAAGATTTTTCTGAGTTACATGTCAGTGCATTTCTTTTTGAGTAGAGGCACCTTTTTTGAGTAGAGGCACCTTTTTTGAGTAGAGGCACCTTTTTGGGTGAGACCCCAAAAAAATGGGAGGATGTAATAGCAAGAAGGGAGGCAAGAGACTGAGGGATATACCCCCCACCATAGTCCCTCAGGTGAACTGCTAGAGAGATGGGATTCTATAGAGGCCACAGAGGGATTAGATAAGGTTAAGATGATTCATTACTGTTTAGAAGTCTGCCCAGAGTTACATGTGCAAGAAGGATGGCCGTGGTGTGGGACAAAAGACAAGTGGATGTGTCAACAACTGAGTCATTATCTGAAAGCTCAAGAGGATACAGATCCCAAGCAACTATTATATGCAGCTTGTTGGTTAAAAAGTGCTATTGAGGATGAAGGTGTGTGAATTTGTAAGGTGCAGAGAGTAAGAAAGAGAGGAATGAAGGAGGGGATGCTGGAGTTAGAGAGATTAGTGAAAGGTGGGACCCCCTGGACTGTTTTCCTCCTGATGCCCCTCCACCTCACCATCCTCTTCCTCAGGCACCTCAAATGGCAGATCCAGCTTTTCCCCTGGCTTCCATCCCACTGCCCCCTCCTCTAATTCCTTCTTCTACACCTCCTTGGCTTCCTCTATGGTAGACCCAGTATCTCCCCTGGTAGCCACTCCCTCACCACCCCCTTTGGCTCCTCCACTTGCTTCTGCACCACCACGAGTGCCTACTCCACCTGTTGCACTCTCCACCCCTTCTCCAGCTCCACTGAACATGCACTCACACTCTTCTCCCCCTCCTATTGCTGTCCCTTTACCTCCTCCTAGTTGGGACACAAATGCCTCCTTACCTGGTAAACTCTTATCACCAGATACAGCTGTTGACCTACAGAAAGTCCAGGTTAGTGCGAATATCCCTTTAAATGAGTAGTTTTGTGTCTGAGGATGGGCCATACTGTGGTACCTGATCCAAAACCTCCAAGGTAGAGAGACTTTTTCCCTTCAGAGAAGTTCCTATGGGAGGAGTAGCGGGAGGTGTTGGCTTTGTGAACACTCCTCTAACTGCTTCTGAGGTGAGAAGATTCAAGAAGGAGTTAGGGAATTTAGTTGAGGACCCAGTGGGCATGGCCAACCAAGTGGATCAATTCTTAGGTCCAAATATCTACACTTGGGAGGAGATGAATTCCATTCTAAAGCTTCTATTTTCCCCAGAAGACGTCTGGATAATTAGAGCTGCTAGCAAAAGAATTCGGGAAAAAACTGTCTGGGACCCCAAGCGCCATCTGGTGAACAGAAATTGCCACTAGCGGATCCCAATTGGAACCCTAATCAGGAGGAAGGGGGTATAGCCTATAGTGTACTACCTCAGGAGTGGGGAGGCTGCAGGAAACCCGTGGCTTACGTCTCCAAATTGTTAGATCCAGTGGCTAGAGGCTGGCCAGTTTGTATACAAGCAGTAGCAGCTACTGCTGTCCTGATAGAGTAGACCCAAAAATTGACCTTACAAGGAAAAATTAAAGTACATACCCCTCAGGATCTTAAGACAGTGCTGAGCCAGAGGGCTCAGCAGTGGCTAACCAATGCAAGAATATTAAAATATGAAATAATACTAATGAACACAGATGATTTAGAATTTGTCACATCAAATGCCCTCAATCCAGCACAATTCCTTATGGCAGAGCCTATAGAGAATTGAGAACACGATTGCCTTGAACTGATTAGCCTTCAAACAAAAGTAAGAGAGAATTTAGAAGATCAGCCTCTAGCCACTGGAAGAATCTTGTTCATAAATGGCTCTTCGAGGGTAGTAGATGGAAAAAGAGCTTCAGGTCATGCCATCAGAGATGGAAAAACTTTACAAATTGAGGAAAAAGGGAAACTACCACCAAACTGGTGAGCCCAAGGTGAAATATAAGTCCTGAAAAGAGTCTTAGACTTACTGGAGGGAGACCGGGGAACTATTTCTACAGATTCCCAATATGCATTTGGGATAGTTCACACATTTGGGAAAATATGGGAGGAACGTGGGTATCTAAGATCAAAAGGAAAAAGCTTAGCCCATGAGAACCTGGTCAGGTCCGTATTAGAATCTCTACAGAAACCAACAGAAATAGCGGTGGTCCATATAAAAGGGCACCAAAAAGGAGACAATCTTGAAGTTAGAGGAAACCGACTGGCTGATTGGATAGCAAAAGAAGCAGCTTTAGAACCAGAGGATCCAGTGAAAGTTTTCAAAGCAGAAACCACACTTGAGGAGGGAGAAAGAAGAGAGGACCCCATATTTAGTGAAAAAGAAATGAAGGTTATAAAAGATTTAAAGTTACACCAAGGGCAACAAGGGGAGTGGTTAACCTCAGATGGACGGGTGTTTTTAAACAAAGCACTTGCTCGGACAGTGCTAACAGATCCACATAAATTAACCAACTGGGGAGTCCAAGGATTATGTGATCATTTCTTAAGAAATAACCCGTGCATAGGCGTACATGTCCTGGCAAAAGCAATTACAAAAGGCTGTTTAATTTGTCAAAAAGTAAACCAGAAGGTCATGAGAAAGGTAGCACCTGGAGGGAGGGAATGAGCTCTAAGACCTTTCCAGGGCTTACAGATAGATTTCTCTGAGATGCCCCCAGTGCAGGGATACAAATATTTACTGGTTATAGTAGATCATCTCATCCATTGCGTGGAAGCCTTCCCGACTAAAAGGGAAACAGCCCAGGTCGTGGCAAGAGTAATCTTGGAGAACATTATCCCCAGATATGGAATGGTGAACACCATAGACTCAGACCGAGGTCCACATTTTGTGGCCTGAATATTGCAAAATATAATCCAAGCTTTAGGAATGAAATGGATATTACATACTCCGTGGCACCCCCAGAGTTCTGGGAGGGTGGAGAGGATGAACAAAACTCTCAAAAATGTATTAACTAAATTGATGGAAGAAACAAAAATGAATTGGCTAAAGTGCTTGCCCCTAGCACTTTTGCACATCAGAACAAGACCCTGACATAGGGATTTCACCCTATGAAATGATGTTTGGACTGCCATTCTTGTTAACACCCTATAGCACAGGAGACCGTTTGGAAGAAGAAGAAGCTGCCAGAAAATATTTAGAAGCCGTTGGAAGAACCCTGGAAGGACTTAGAAAAAGAGGACACCTCCCCCAAACCTCCCCTCTTGACACCAAAGTATATAATATTACCCCCAGGAGACTGGGTTTTGATAAAATCCTGGAATAGTGGACCATTAATGCCTAAATATTAAAGCCCCTTTCAGGTACTCCTCATTGCTAATTTGGCTGTGTGGACCAGAGAAAAGGGTTGGACCCACATCACAAGAATAAAAGGAGCAGTCCCACCCCTGGGCGTTGGACAGGATTCAACGTCAGTTTCTCCCTCTGGCATTGGACCAGATTCCACACTACTCTCACCCCCTAACTCAGGACAGAATTCAACATCAGTTTCTCCCTCTGGCGTTGGACCAGATTCACAGATTCCACACTACTCTCACCCCCTAACTCAGGACAGGATTCAACCACATCACGAGTTAATTTACCTGAGTATTCCATTATAAAATGACTGGAAGACTTAAAGTTGACTCTCAAAAGGAAGAGCCAAAAAGACTGATGAACTGAATAGAGAAAGAGTTTGGTATCAGAACCATACCATATCTTAAAATGTTTTAAGACATTTCTGGGTTCAAAAAAGGTTTGTAAAAAAGGTTAAAGACTATTAATAAGTAATTCTGGTTAAGTTCTTCCAATTTAGTAGCAAGGACTCCAGGTTAATCTTCTACAGAGTACTCCCCTAGGAGAAACTAAATTAGGAAAGACGGACCAAGAGAGGTTTAACCAGAGAAGCAGATAGAAGGAAGATGACCCATACCGGACTCTTGGGAAGGGTAGTTATGATGGCTTTCAATGCAGCTGGTGCTCTGGGAGCCCAAGAGAGCCGTGCGGTAAGTGCTACCAACCCCTCTATGAGGAAGAAGAAGTAAGTTCCTTGTCGAGAGTCGACACCAATTTTAACCCTAATTGTGTCAACCTTTCCCAATTGGTCCTTTGTCAAGAGGATGAGAAAATATAATGGATAGCCCGGAATACCACCACTTCTAGGCAGCGACTCCTGGCAGAGTGCCCTGTCGGAGAAGCCTGGTTGCGCTTTGAACGTGATGCTACTGGAGCAAGCCTGGTAGATCTGGTCAAAGAGAAAGAGATAGTAAAAGCAATAGGAGAACAAGACCAGTTAGAAATAGCCTGAGGTAAGAATCTTTTCCTAGATTCAGTGGAAAAAAAATCAGCCACAAACTGAATCTAACTAAACCTATGGACTTTCAAAAGAGATTGGTGGAAAAAGGTCGCTTTCCTCACTGTCTGTATACTTGCTGGCTTGCTCTTTTCACCATGCTTTTTTCCCCACTTAATTAAAATGGTAACAGCTGTGCAGACCAACCTAGAGGTCTCTAAAGAAATTAACCTGAAGAAACCAGAAAAGGTAATGAAGTAAAGTAACCATGATTACAGGAGGGCTCAAGAAATTTATAATCAATACAAAAAATTAAAGAAACTCTATGTTCATGAGTCAGAAATTGCAAGTTGATACGGGCTCAAGTTTAAGCCCGATCAAAGAAAAAGAGGGTGGACTGTTATGAGTAGAAAAGTTGCCCACTTTTTTTAAAGGTTGCAGAGTTCACAAGTTAACCCAATTGCGGCCAGGATGAAGCTCTAACTGTTTGTTGTTGATGGTTTTGTGTTGTAGTAACCTGTTGTTAATAGTTTTTCATTAACTACCTGTTGTTGATGGTTGGGAATTCACCTTTTTGTCGAGCAACACCCTGCTGCTTCCTGGAAAATGGCACCTGGGACAGTGAAGAGGAGGGGACAACGGGATTGGCATGGAAATGGAGAAACCCCTCACCAAACCTAGCAAAAACCCCTAAAAAGAATGAGCCAACACGGAATTAAGAGATCAAAGTGATGTCTAGGCGTGAGGAACACAATCCCGGATCCGCTAAGACCCTTTTCACCTTTCACCTTAACCTAAAAAGACATCGGCTAGAAAGAGGACCCCGAATGTCAAACTGAAAAACTGGGAATCTCCTGGTGCTCTTGTGAGGACGAAAACCCCAGCTCTGCCTGCAGACCAGCGGACAAAGCTGCACTTTTCCTCCTCCTCTGTGCCACTCCTGGAAGCAGCGGGGGCATGTGCGCAACCCGTTGGTTCTTCCCACCTGAGCTGATTTTTAATAAAGGCATTAAAAAGGAGAAGGATCTCCTGCCCTATTTATTTCAGTGTGGTCTGGGGAGCATGAATGAAGAACAACCTTCCCCACTTACAAACCATACCAAAGAAGCCATAAGTGTGACTTAGCACCAGTAAAAAACAACTGGTAATTCAGAAGAAAATGCGGAGCTTTCTGAAGGGGTCAGAAGGAGAAGAATCTCCCAAATGAATTGAAGTTTTAGAAACTTTATTTAACAACAATCCTACTCTATAAACCTATACTATAAACCTACTCTATAAACCAAAACTACTCAACAATCCTACTCTACAGTCCTACTCTACAATCCTACTGTAAATTGGCTATGGAGATAACATCTGGATCATTACATTCTTCTTCTCCACTCCTCCTTCTTCTTTTTGACTGAGTTGATGAGTTGTGACAGGATGGATGCTGGCTTGGCTGAAGTCACAAATGGATGCTGTCCACAGGAAAAAAACCCAAAACAACAAAGAACAGTGAACCAGGACTTTCCAAGCTCAGTGCTTCACAGACTCAATCAGGATTCCTCTGGGTCATAAAAAGACCCAGGAAGAGGAGCGATGGGACCATCTGCTCCCCAATCCTCATGTGCAGGACCTTGCCATCACAGGCAAATCTGGCCCAGAATCCCATTCATCTCTTTATTGTGAAGGCTTCATCTTGCTGGGATTTTTGCCCTGCCAGTGCTCTAGAAATGGTGCTTTCTGTCCCTGGGGTTTCTTTCCTTCAGGAAACTACAATGACTCTCATAGGTCCCTGCCTTGAAAGACAGGCACTGTGCTGATATCCACAGGGACAGAAAGCAGTGTCTGCCTTTCCATGCCATGCCCCTCCTGTGCTGGATGGCACCTTCCTTCCCAGCAGGGCCAGCCCAGTGGTACTGTGTCCTGCAGTTCCCTCTCTGCCACAACCGGGCAGTGACCCTGGGGCAGTTCCCATCTGCTTCAGCATGCCAGGCAGCAGATGGGGATGGGACAAGTCCCTCCCAGCTGTCCCTGTTTGCGTGCCAGAAACCTCTAAGGATGGGCTGGGGGCACAAACCAGGGCCCCTCAGAGGCTCACAGTGAACCCCCCACAGCCCCTCCTGCCCACAGCCAAATCCTTGACTGTTGGGCCAGGACTGGCTTCCTTGGGTTCCTTCACCACCATTTCATGTCTCTGTACCCTGCATTGCTCTACTTCAACTCTTTTGCCATTAGATAAAACTGAACACCCCACCAAATTACAAAACAGGACAACAGAAACAGTCAGACCACAGAGCACCTGTCCTTTCAGGAAATGCTGGGAGAGGTGGAGTTATTCAGTATGTGAAGAACAAGCCCCAGGGAGACTTTTTTGCCCCTTTCCAAGACTTCAGAGTGGCTTTGAACAAAGTGGGGGACACTTTTTTTAACAGGTCCAGTTACAATAGAATGTGGTCAATATTTTAAATCAAAATGGGGATCAAGTCAGAGTCAGTCTAAGGAAGAATTTGTTTACTCAGAGCATGGTACCATCCTGGAACAGGTTTTCCCAAGAGCTTGTAGGTGCCCCATCCCTGGAACCATTCCAGGTCAGGTGGTTAAGGCTCTGAGTAACCTGATCTCTTTAAAGATGTCCCTTCTCATTGCAGGACACTTGGACCAGAGGACCTTTACAGGGCCCTCCCAGCCCAGCCCCAATCTAGGATTCCTCACCATTTTCATCTGAAGAGCACCAAGAGTGGAGGTGAGAAGGAAGGGGGCTCATCAGATGCCTTGGACTTCAGTGGAGGAGCAGCCCATCCCTCGGACCCTGTTTCACCTGCAGCCCCTTCACACTTTACCTTCAAGAGCTCCTTGGCAGACCAGCGCCGTGCCTCATCTGTCTGCAGGCAGCAGCTCAGGAAGTCACACAGGCAAGATGAGAATCGGTTGGGCTGCCGCAGCCGTGGTCTCTCTCCCCTGGCTGTCAGGAATTGAGCCTGCAAAAAAAGGAAACACCAGGCTCCACCTGCTTCTTTCCCATCTGTAACTGCTCTCCCACATCCCATTGTTTAAGCTCCACTCCGAAGTGGCAGTTTCTGCACTGGCAGAGACACAGAGATGACTTTCCTTTACCAACCAAAAACCCAAAGCCTGATGCAGCCACAGCTTTTCCAACATTCAGCAGATCTTGCTTTGGCAGCCGATTTCATTGACTGACCGAGTTAGTGGGAGCTACATCAGCAAAGAACATTTCCTTCCCTGAGGATTCACACCATCTTGAGAGGCTTTTTGGAAGAGGGACTTTGCTATACTAACTACTATTTCCAAGGATTAGTACATGAAAGGTATCTCTGCAGTGCTGGTTAGTCCTGGAAGCACAACTGCCATAAAACAAATCTCATTGAGCTTCCTGTCCTCTTCTAGGAAACAGTGGTAAGTGAAAGGAAAGAAAGGAAATCCACCACCTATTCCTCAGGAAAGGAAAAAAAACATTTGGAATCTCATATCCAACACAGAGACGTCAAAATGCATGCACAAATATATAGAGATGAAAATGCCTGCTTGGGTGCACAGGAGCCTCCTGTAGCTCGGTCTCTCAGCTGCAAGTTTCAGCTTCTTTATGTGGCAAAAGAAACCTTTCCATGGTCAAATCAGAAGAAGTGCCATGCTATGGTTACCCTCTGCTCATTTGGATACTCAAGGCAATGCCTTAGTGGTGTGCCCATTGTGTAAAGTGTTTGGTAAGAAATGGGAGGTTTGGCAGGATCTCCATGACCCCAGGCTACGGCCTGGTCTCCATAAAAATGCCCATCACAATACTAGCAGCTCTGTGCTGGTGGCACTGAAATGGATGGCATCCAAAGAGACTTTGTTATTATCCTCTTCAACCCAAAGGAAAATTTCCAAGCCTAAAACAACAAACACACTCCGCTTGAGTATAAATAATTCTGGCAGCTTTCTTTCCTTTTCCCACACCACCAGAGGTCACAAAGGGGGTTTTATCCTGTCCCTCTGCAGCTGTGCTCAGCCACTGGACATGGTGGGGAGCTGGAGTCCTCACTGTCATTAGAACTGTGCAGGCCAGGGATGGTCCTGCTCCTGTGGTAAAGGAACACAGCACCAGTGTCAGCTGCCCACGCTGGATCCCAGCCCAGGCACCTGGCTGCAAGCTCATCAACTTGTTAAAGTACAAGAAACAGCCAAGGCTTTAGTGTAGAATTCTAACTGCAGTTGGAGAAAAACACATCCTAAACTTATCCAGGCCACCCACACACATGACTGAGCAATGTACAGATGACTTGAAAACGTAAAAGTTTGTAAGACCCACAGGACTTGGAAAAGATGCTACAGTATGGAGGAAAATTGATGTGCTGTGGTTCAAAAAGGAAAAAGAAAGCAGGACTACTTGGGCTATGCTTTGGTGGCTGTTTCTTTTTCGCTTTTTCTTTTTCTATAAAACTGAAACTGGGAAGACTCAACCTCCATTTTGGAGGATATTTATCACACATCCAACTGTTCCACTGAAAAATTCTGGTCCTTCAGAGACAGAGCTCCAACAGGGTTCAAAAAGCAAATGAGAAATGTCAGGCATGGCTGGAGGCCAAAATGGCAAGTTTCTGAACTGGTTGAACCGGTTAGATTTCTGAATTGCCACTTCCCTTTTGATGCAACCAAATCTACAGTGGATGCCTATGCACCGCAGGGACATTTTTAGTAGGGGACCTTGGTGGAAGTGGTGCCAGCAGATGGCAATGGGATTTTGTCCAATGGCACACAGAACGTGGGACAGGTGCGAAAGAGAACAGGATCAGAGAGTATTTGCTCCTTACCGAAACAGGAGTTGCATTCCTGTAAGGAACTTCTCATTCCACCATTTTGATGCCCACGATTCCAAAAGACCATATGTCCACTTTGGGGCAATATGGTTGACCTGTCAGCACTTCAGGCGCCATCCACCCAGAAGTGCCGGCCACGGAGCTCCGTCTGCTCTGCTCAGGGGTGAGCTGAACAAAGAGGCCAAAGTCAGCTGTGGAGAAAACAACAAACCATGAAAGCCAGCTCCAATTAGGAAACCAAGCAAATGAAATCCCCCCTCTCAGGCTAAGGATGTGCTGTTGAACGTCCTGGAGAACTGTCCACGCTCAGTTTCCTTGGGGTTTTAGCCAAGGAAGTTTGGAATTGGCCACTTCCAAAAAATCCCAGATTTTTTAACTCTGCTCACAGCAGTGGGCTTAATTCCCCTGAAGCTTTAGGTTGTGGCTGCCTCCCTCTGGAAGGGACACATGCAGACCAACAGCAGTCTTGACTTCTTGGGGTTCCTTGTCATACCTCTGTACACATTGCAACTGTGCCCTCAGCTCACAGCAGGGGTCCTGCACTGCCACGGGCACCATTTCTGGGGTGCTGGCAGTCACTCAAAGCAGCCCCACATCCCTGGAACGCTGCCCCTGACCAAGAATATACTGACCCAGGTTGACAGAGCCGTTGGTTCGGAGAAGGATGTTGCAGCTCTTCATATCTCGGTAGATCACATGGTTTGAATGGAGAAAATCCAGTCCTTGCAGGCACTGAGAGAGAAAACAGAAACAGGAGGGCAAAAATTAGTGATGTGATTTCATCACACAAGAAAGGAAACAAAGAATCTAAAAGATTCCCTCTCCAGGGGAATGGGGAGTAAGTAGTGGCAGAACACAGTGCCACTGAGAGGAAGAGCTTGCTGCTCCAACACTTGCAGAGCAGGACCTTCCTAAGGAAAGGCATGTCAGCTTTTGAAAGAGCAATAGCACCTGCTCTTGCAGACTGTTCCCTGCAAACCAGCCAGGATGACTCCTGCTGTAGTGGACGTGCTATCTCCATGCAGAAGACAAATGAGGGTTTTTCCAAGAAAGAAAAACACACTCCCTTTGGTGTGAAGTGGATCACTTTTGAGTGGGAGGCTGCATGACAAAGGTTTAATTGCTGGCCTCAGCACAGACTTGGAAGTATCACATCAGTCACCTTCCTGAAGAAAAAAGCATTTTGGCTGCACTACTATCCTTTTCAGCTGAGGACTGTGAGAAATGAGTCTGTCTGTTTTCTTTGCTCTTCGTTTCAAATCCTGCCACTAGCACCTTTGCTTTCACAGGCAAGGAATGCAGTGAAGACAGGCTCCAGGCAAATATTTAGAGAGGCAAGGTGGACCACAGCAAATACAAGAGGCAGAGCAAGAGTACAACAGCAGGAGATAACAGTACAAGAACTGAGTACAGTGAGTGCAGGGGCACTGGCAGGTATTTCACTTGAAGTGCTTTGACTTGCCCACAGCATACCAGCCACACAGAAACCAAGCTTGGCACGTGAAACCTCTCCTGTTCTGAGCCCCTTGTTTCCCAGACAATTCTTCACAAGCCCTCGGAAGCACAGATGAGATTGCTGACCTCCCGACTGATGGCTGCCATCTGCTCTTCAGACAGGTGGGTCTTGCTGATGACATCGCTCAGAGTGCCTCCATCCATGAACTCCATAACTGTTAGCGTTTAGGAACACATAATCACGAGAAATGATTATATGCAGGTGCTTTTATTGAAGAGCTCTGGGTGTCAGGGGTAAAGACCCAAATCTGACTCCGACATAGGTTCGGGATGGATATGCTTTTATATTCTATCGTTATATAACTTTCATGTTAATTATTAAACTTACATTGTTCTATAGTAGACATAGATTTCAGCCAAGCATGGCCACCTTAGACTAGGAACATACAGTTTCTCATTGTTCTTCTTATGATTATACAATAATTATTTTAATCATTAAACAATCATTTCAGCTAGCAATTATACTACTTACGCAGGTAAAACACAAGGCTTAACATTTCAGAGTTTATCTTAGCATCTTCCAGGGTGCCACTATCATAACCAGCCAGAGCTCCTCACCCAGAAGGTAGCTGAAAAAAGGAAACAAGGGCATGGAGATGAACATGCATGGCAAGATTGTTTTCTTGATTGATTCTTTTTTCCAGGTCCCTTTGTGACAAGGCCAGAATCAAAGAAATAGACATTTACTCTCGGCTGTGCATTGTTTGCAATCTGTGCAGTCCCGAGAAGAAAGGCACAGCTGAGAAAAAGGAGATGTCTAAAACGGCCAGCAAGTAAAAAATGCAGTTTAGTAACAGATCAAAAAGCCTGTGTGTTTCTGGAAATAAGCGCCCAGTCTTCCTGGCATGCAAAGCAATGAAAAAGAGGGGACAATTCAAGAGAAATCCATGTTAGTTTATCCAGTCATAAAAAGACACTTGAAAAAAATCAAGCCCCAACACACAGTGGTGGCTGTGAATTTACAGTTATTGATTTAGTAAGATATGACTGATCCAGGTTTTTGAATATTTCTCAAACGATGTATTCCAGGAAAGAGTCATGCAGAGAAGATGCACTTTCTTCCCATCCATTAGAGATGATCACAGCAATAATAATTAGGCAATAATTACAGCTCTATTTTCTGCCAGTGATCAAAGTGGGATTTTACCTTGCATGTTTACTATATGTAAAGAAACATTAAGAAAAACTCACCTGTCTAAATAGTTGATCAGGTTGAGATTCCTATTAATTTTCATGACCATGAGTTCATTGACTTTCAGTTCCTTCTTCCTCCGCCCTTTTAGATTTATTTTCTTTATGGCCACCTAAAATGACATTGAAAATCAGTAACTTGAGAAGTTGGTGGCACGAGACCACAACACACATGGAGCAAGTGATTTTGCAATGACACGGCTGAGCTGTGCCAAACTGCCTTGTGATTAGGCACTGCAGTAATTAGGAGCTGACATTCCAACAGCCCATTTCTCTGCTCCCTTGGGGGCACTTACAGGACACATGGGGCCACTGACATTTTGCCTTGTTCACCTGGTAACAGTGGTGTCTCAGCTATCACCCGAAAAGCTCTGACCACACTCTCTGCTGCTTCGTTTGGGATTCAGAAGAAGTAATCCATGCCTTAATACTCTGTGGATAAGTCCTAAGCCCTGCCCATAGCCCAAGACAAGAAATGTTGACTTAGATATGCCATGGAATAGGACAGATATTGTTGAGAGAGAAATGGAGCCAGAAAAAAGTTTCAAAGGATGGCCCTGCAAATGAGACTAGATACTTTGGAGAAATAGAACTATGAAAGTGGGATTTCATTGTAGTGGGACCCCTAAGTGGTTGTTTTAGGTGATTGGCTTTAAGGCATCTACAGCATGGTGCGGCAAAAAGCTGATAGGCCAAGAAACATTTCTAGTGTGTTGGAATTATAGGAAATGGTTGGCTTCTGATTGTGATGGAGTGAATTATAACATCTGTATTGTCTCACCCCTCTCATGAGACTGAAAATGGAATACAAGTTTTTCAAATTCCTCTCAGTGGCCCCATCTCTGGGTCAGAAAAGGGTATTGTCTGACAAATTGGTGTCCCTGAGTGAGGCAGATAAATTAGCCAATGTGTCTGACTGTTTTGAAAGACCCAAGGTAATTTTTGTAAAGTGCTGCTGAAAGAAGGGTGAATTCCAAGATTATCATTCCTGCAAGAAGAGAGAAGTTGGATTTCTACCCTCATCGCTGGCTCGATCAGGTCAGAGATCTGACAATACTTGCCTGTTGTTCAAGATCAGGTAAGCCTCAGGGAACATAACAGGACACAAGATGTCCAATTTGCTTAGAGATGTTTATAAAAACCTTGAAGATCTGGTCAAATCTAATTCTTGTAACATTTCAAAAACTGAGTTAAATGACTTACTATTATGCATTCAGAAGCAGTTTCCAGCTGCGGATGAAGCTTCTGTGTTTTTACTCCCTCTTTGGGAACTATTAGGACCAAAACTCTACAATGCTTTTACCAGAAAGAGAGATCAAACAGCTGCTGAGTTGCTTCTGGTGTGTCCTAGGATGATCGATATGTTCAAACATTCTACTAAACCCTGCACTTCCTTGGCTGTGTCTGTGCCTACCCCCGACACTCAGGCTGAGTCCCCAGACCCCCCTCTGCACTTCAGCCGTAACTCAAGACCCAGAAATTCAGACTGGGGAGGTGACACCTCCACCCCTACCACAGTGGTGTGCCCCCCACTTTCACCATTTTCCGAGCCGTGTCTGGGACCCCCTTCTGCCCCCCAGAATGTGAACTCTTTGCCACTTGTGAGGAAAAGGACGGGGAGAGAAAGAGGGGGAAATTTCTCAGTATCGGTGTCTCTGCTAGCAAAAGAGAGGATGATTTCTCTGGTAACATTACAAAGCAAACAGGTTCTGGTCGCCTTGAAATTCCTCAGAGAAAGTCTGCGATTTACGAGGCCATGGGGGAGACGAGAAGAGTAACTCTAGTGATTCCAGTGAGTCTTTAAAAGAAGAAGTTAACCTTTTACGTGCTGGTCCTGCTTAAACAGAAAGGGAGCTTGGTCTATCTGATTTTGATTTGGGAAAATAATTCAAAGAGACTGGCTGATTAGGCTGAGATAAGATGTAAAAACAGGCAAGATAAAGATTTTGCTTCACCTAATGGAGACTTGCTTGTAATGCCAGGTAGGTATGGAAGGAATAATGCTAACCCCAGATGGGAGCCCATCTCCCATTATGATATCAAAGAGTTAAGGAAAGAAATCAAAGATGGTGGCTTGAGTTCCTCGTATTTTAGCAATGTGGTAAAAAGTAGATTTGACTCTTATGACCTAACACCGTCAGATTGTAAGAATATTTCTTCTGATGATTTTGATGAACTCGCAGTATATTTGAAGGGATTTAGAATGGTGAAAGCATCTGAACAAATTGGTTGAGAGTTATGCTGGTGGTCCTAATGCTCAACTCACAGTTGGTGTATTAGCTGGCGATGCTCCAAAGGACAGAGCCCAAGACCAGGCTGAGGCTTTGTCTTGGGCTGTGCTTGGGGATATTAAGAAAGCAGCCTGGAGGGCCCTTTTAACTGCACAGCCTGCGGGAACTCATGAGAATGCTCATTCTCTGATTCGGCAAGGAGAAACTGAATCCTATGGTTCTTTTCTGGATCATTTAACCCAGGCTGTTCAGAGGCAATGTCTGGATGAGGCAGCCCATCCACTTTTAATTAAAAGCCTTGCTTTTGCAAACGCAAACTATGATTGTAAAAAAGTCATTTTGATAGTACAGGGATAAAATGTTTCTAAAATCATGGGATATTCGGGGGGGCTGGAAAGAAAAGGTCGGGCCTCATAGGCCCTGGGAAAATGCTAGGCTTTACTGGATCATGTGAAACTGCGCCTGTATATTCATTTATTGACTATGATAAATGATATGATTTTTCAATGTGATGATTGCTTGGTAATTGGATATAATTATTGTTTAATCGTAACAAGAATCATGAGAAACTATGTGGGATTTGATGGAAATTACAAAATCCATGCTCGGACAAAATCAATGTATACAATAGAACAGTAAAAGTTCAATAATGAATATGTGGTTATAGAACGATAAGGGTATAAAAATATGTTTATCCCAAACCCATGTCAGAGTCAGATTTGGGTCTGTACCCCAGACGCTCAGAGCTCTTCACTAAAAGCAGCTGCATATAATCATTCCCTGATTATGTGTTTCTGAACGTGAACAATTTTAGCTCTGCCAGAACAACTCCCCACAGTTCCCCAAATGCTGTCTGCTTGTAGTAAGGTGTGCACACCTTTGCATGTAGCTAAGATGCAGCCTAATATGCTGGGGGGAACAGCTTGCAAAAGCCCTTGAAACACAAACAAAATCTACTGAGAAAACCTTCACTGCTTTGCAAATTGATTCAGTTAAAGGCCCATGTTTTCACTATCATAAGCTTGGACATTTGAAAAAGGACAGTCCTGAGGCTGCAAAAAATACAAAAACACCTAATGTCTTCCCTTGGTGCCAGAAAGGAAGGCATTTTGCCAATGTTTGCCGCTCCCGATTTGAGAGAGATGGAAAACCGCTGATGGGAAACGCAGACAAGAGCGCCCAGCGCCATCGCGTGGAGAAACAAATGATGGCAGCTCAATCACAAGTACATTCAAACAACCTGAAGGTACCTGGGGAAAACCTGGGCCAGGTGAAATCTGGGCAATCACCAGCAATCTCCTAAGTCACCCCAGCTTATTACCTCCAGGGGCTCAATGTGACCTAGCAAATTCCAAATTAATATTGTTTTAAAAACTTTTTCCGTTAATACATTCCCACAGGAGTTATTGGTACTTCACAACAAAGACAAGAATTTTTCATGATAGATAATGACAGTAATAAATTTGTTGGACTTTCAGTTTTTCCAGTGGTCATCTCAGTAAATTGTAATGTAATTGCAAAGCTCCAGTGGTAATTGAACTAAAAACGACAATAGCTATTGCTATTGCATTACCAATGACTAGAAATAAGCAAGTTGTATTCTGAGAAATGCCTTTTGAGAGTTCTGGCCAGGTGCCTAATATCTTTTGGATAAAACATGTCAGCAATGAACGGCCAGAGCTGACGTGCAGTCTTACACACCTTGGTCAAACCATTCATATTGCAGGTATGCTGGACACAGAGGGCAGACATCACTGATTTCTCGTGCATCCTGGCTGCGCAACTGGAGTTTTGTGACACCCATGGGTGCTCTCACAGGAAGTGGAGGAGCTGCCTTGTGTCTGCAAAGTGAATTCATGATTACTGTTACAGGTCCCAAGGGAAGGACAGCAACCATCTGTCCCTTCGTGGTGCAGAAGCCCATCACAGTACAGGGGAGAGACGTGTTGTCCCAGAGGGGATCAAAGGTAGAAGTGGATTTTTGATGAAAACCACAGCAACGCCTGCCACCCTGAAATTATCACGGAAAACCAATCAGCCAATTTGGATTGCTCAATGGCCTCTTGAACAGAAAAAATGGAATATTCTCAAAAAATTAGTAAATTAATAACTACAAAAAGGCCACATCAAACTTACAGTCCCTGGAATTCCCCAGTTTTTGTCATTCATAAGAAGACATTTGATTCTTGGAAATTGCTTCACAAGCTGAGGAAGATCAACAAGATCCTAGAGGACATGGGGCCTCTGCAACCTAGACTTCCCTCTCTTTCAATGATTTCAGGAGACTGGCCTCTTCTTGTCATTGACTTAAAAGATTGCTTTTTCAACATTCCACTTCATCCAGAGGATGTTCCTCAAATTGCCTTTTTGGTTCCAGAACCACTGCTAAGGTATCACTGGGTCTTTTTGATGTAAGAGATGAAAAATTCGCCAACTATTTGTCAGTATTTTGCAGCAAGAGATTTGTCTCCAGCCCTGTGGGACAATACCCTATTCCTGACCCAGAGATGGGGCCACTGAGAGACATTTGAAAAATTTTTATTCCACTTTCAGTCTCATGAAAAAGATGAGAAAATACAGATAATTCACTCCATCACAATCAGAAGCCAACCATTTCCTAATTCCAATACGCTAGAAGTGTTTCTTGGCCTATCAGCTTTTTGCCACACCATGCTGTAGATGCCTTAAAGCCAATCACCTAAAACTACCTCTCGTGGGTCCCACTACAATGCATTTTTCATAGTTCTATTTCTCCAAAGTATCTAGTCTCATTTGCAGGGCCATCCTTTGAAACTTTTTTCTGGCTCCATTTCTCTCTCAACAATATCTGTCCTATTCCATGACATATCTAAGTCAACATTTCTTGTCTCAAAGTTTGCATATGGATGCATACCGTGTGGGCCTTCGGTCAGGCCCTGAGAACTCTATACAAATCCATTTCCCACAGTTTCCCATATACTGTCCCAGGAGCCCCTAGAGTTGCAACTTATTACTTACAAGGGTATCAGCTGCAGATGGTGAAGGGGATGATTCACTCCTCCTTTTAACAGCGTGGGGTTCTGGCAATGGCACTGTCCATGGTCTTCATTTTTATTTTTATATTCCTCTAGGCTGGGAATCCTCCTCACTGAGTGTTGGAACCCAAGAAATTCCTCTGACTGCCCTGGAGGCCTCGAGACCCTGTCAGGGGGCTTGGAGACCTTGGTACAGAGCCCAAGACCCCTGTGCCTTTGATCTTGACCCATGGAAAAAATTACCAACCTTGTATAAGGATTTACAAGCAATGAAAGTTTAAGTAGAATGTTGGTGAATTTATCACAGGGTAAGAAATAGATTTTTTGGGATTTTTAGAATGGGGGTTCAGGAGGCAAGATGGAAGAATCTGGGCATGTCCAGTCTTTCTCCTTCTTCTTTTGGCCTCCATCTTCTGCTGTGATGCTGGGACTTTTAGATTGGTTTAGAGTAGTAACTCACTGTCTAACATTGGTGATAGATATTGGGAAGTTATGGTAAATAATGTACACATAGTTTTTAGTATAAAAAGATAACATTGCCTCTGAGGTGGGCAGTGTGCCACAACCCGACCTGCCAGACAGACCTTGGCAGGTCAGAGAAGGAATTTTATAGATAAGAAAAAATAAACAACCTTGAGAAAGTGAAGAGAAAAAATCTTGACTCCTTCTTCAACTTCCAGGCCGGGAAAAGAGACTTTGTAATGCATCTCAGGGTCACTCTGACCAGCAGAGATTCTGAGAACTGAGAAGAAGCTTTCCCAATACCCTCTGATTTTAAGGGTTTTCCCACAATATACTACATAATACATATTTTATTAAATGTAATAAATAGAATATATAATACTATAATACTATATAATACTGTAATAAGTAGAATATATAGAATGTATCCTTGATCTTTTTCTAAGCCAGCAGGCCTTTGCAGTGAGTTCTGAGCCAACGTGTGGCTCTGTTGCCATCCCAAATCTGCGCTTCCCTTGCCCAGCCTGAGTGCAAGTGGGGCTTGTGCTGGGCATGGCTGGAGATTTTCATGGCCAAAATCCTCTGGCGTTTCCATCTGCTCATGGCTTTGGGTAGCACAAATTACAACACATCCATCTCAGTTGACAAATGGCATTTCTTAAAAATTCCTACAGCAGCACTGGCAGCATAGAACTATACAGATCTCAGTTAAAGTTTAAAAAAGTAATTTATTTGATATACCACACTATTTTAAAACATACAAACATCAACTTCTGTTAACAAAAACTAATTTATTGCAAACCTCTACAAACACTCTACACAAGGATCAGTGGAAAATTAATATCCTAATTAATTGCATATTACGACAAGCATACACTCCATATATAAACACAAAAATATCAGTATCTGTCTCTGATACCAAGAACTCAACAAATAGAATTCCACCACTATACCACTCCATACACATTTAAATGGAACTGAATACATATATAACCACCACAATATACAGATATGAATAAAGATTAAATGTTACGTGTTACATTCAAGAAAGAGATACATAAAACAAACCAATCTATAAATAGACAAACAGCACTACCAATCTAAATATCTGAACAACTGCATCAATACAAATATACAGCTATACATCTGGATATATACGTAAGTATAACATCTATAGAAATAGATCAATATACATATAAAAATATAAAACCAGACATATATACCAATACAAATACCAATATAGCTATTTAAAAAGATGTATACCAAAAACTACATCAATACAAATAGATACCTACACAACTGTATACATATGGAAATCTAAACACAGTTACTACAACATACATCAAGAACTAGATACATATATGTGGCAGTGAAAGTTTGAAGCCCTGCCTGTGGTGATTTGCAGAAGCAAACAAACTCCACAACTTTTGTGAAAGTTGTAAAGCCAGTATGTTTATTACAGAGCTGGACGCATGTGGGAATCATTCCCCTAAAATGACATGCCTACCTCTGGGAACTCCAGATCCCCTTTTATTTCCCTCTCAAATGCATATGCATACCATTTCACAATAGGTTCGTACATATTCATTCCACTGATTTTCCCTGACACCTGCTGCTAATTCTTTTTTAGCAGAAAGAAATCCTGGGTCATGTTGCCCTGCTCTGTCTGCCTTGCCCCTGCCCCCCCCCCCCCCCCCCCGCCTTTATCTCTTGTCCTTCAACTGAAGCAGTCTCTCCAAGCACAGGCCCTTCGCAAGAACAGGCAGTCAGACTCAACAGCAAGCTACAGACTTAACTTAAAGATGTACATTTCACTTAAATCAAAATGGATTTCTACTCTGGAAAATTTCCACTCTGCCTCAGTGGCAATGGTGGTTTGGGGATGTTTGGTCTCTCCCTACCTGTGGCATTGGTGGTTTGAAGATGTTTGGTCTCTGTCGGAAGTTCTTTGCCCCCTGTCTTGCCATGGCAGTTAATAATTCCAGATTCTTTCCTCTCTCTCCTCAAAGATCCTGCCCCTTTGTCTGGAGAGTTCCCTGTCAGTGAGAATTTTTCCGTTTTGCCATTGGTCTGTGTCCTTCCCGCTTCAGGTTATGTTTACAGCAAGCCAGACAGCCTCCTCTCAGATTTCCACCCCCCTCCTGCATAAAAGCCGCTGTTTCCCTCTTTTCCCCGCTCTCTGCCACTGCTCCCTTTCATGCTGCACGGCTCCCGCACCCCACCGGCACCCACCCCAGCGCAGCCCTCCGCAGCCGGCACCGCTCTCCGCCGTGAGAGAGAAGATCACCCGCGCGGCATCAGCTGCCCCGTCCCGGTGACAGGAAAGCCGCCGCCGCTCCTCTGGTCCTTCCTCAGTGCTCCCCCCGCGCCGCTGCAGCTCCTGCCGAGAGAGAGAGCGAAGAGAGATCGCTCGTACCGCTGGCACCGCCTGTGTGACCGATGCTGCCGGTGCTGCCGTTCCCCATACGGCTCCTACCATGGGAAGTGTTGAAAATTATCAAATCGGAAGCCAAATTTATTTTAAAAAATTATAAATTTATTAGATAGACAACCAAAAAATAGAATAATATAAAACCGCCACAGCCAAGACAGCGTCAACCCCGGACTTTGACACTGGGCGAACCTGGTTCAAACTGACATAGTGTCAGCGTCTCCCCAGAGTTTCACAGCAACTGCTCCAGGTAGCCAGTTTTTATATAGTGTATTCCGCCTGGAGCAGAATGACCTAAGATTTCTGTAAGTCCTTACATATGTATAACGGGAACTCTACAGATTCAGTCCCTTACAAAAGTCAGTCCATATGTTTGGATGGCTGTCTGAGCTCCTCAAAATGGTCTTCCTTTCAGCTGTAGCCAAGACATCAGCCATTCCTCGATGTAATCTCTTCCAGGTGCCATTCTGTGAATGTTCTGGACATTCCTGGGAAATGGCCAATGACTGACCGGGAAGGACTCATTCATTCGTTAATAGCCATGATTTTATCTGGGTCTGGAAAATATTTTGAATAGAGAGGAAAGCCCAGCTTCTGGCCATGGGGGTCAGAGGCATGGCTGGATCTTTATGATTTTTATACAGTTACAAACAATGAATTATCTCTATCATATATTACAATCCCTCCCCATTTATTTTACCCATTTAATTCATGCTTCTACTTTATTAATTTTCTATTTCTACCCATCACCATTGAGGGTTCCTCACAAGCGGAGTACCCCTTACACTATTTGGTATTCCCCTTGTGGGATGCCCTGACACACTGCACTACTTCTTTCTTCAGTGTTTTGCCTTTCAAACCTTGTCAATGCTTTGCAGCATTGCTGGCATACTTTCTCTCCCCGAGCCACATAATCTTAGATGCATCACTTCTGGAAGCTCCCTCTGAGTCTATGGGGACTATTGCAATCTGAATTCCCCTGACTACAGAGTGGATCAATCTGAAAAAACACGGAATCAGACAGGGTAGGAATAAGATCCCAGCTACTGAACAGAGTACAAGAAATATTACCTTGTTCCACTATGCTCCATTGAATAACTTGTCCCACCAGGAGGACTGCAAAATCAAATTCCATTTTTGGACTGGGACATGGGCCACCTTTTTAATTTCGGCCTCCAAACCTCTTATGGTTTCCCCATAATCATCAATTTCAATACAACATTTTGATTCATTAAATTTCCTACACACCCTTCCTTCTTCGGCCAACAAATAGTCTAATGCTTTTCGATTTTGGTACACAAAGGCTCTCACCTGTGTGTGCTGCCAACTTAGTAAATCCAGGGCTTCGGAGGTGTGATTCGATACAATTTCCATAACTGCTTGCAATCTGATCAGCCTGTTCAGTAGGTAGATCGGGGTCCTATATCCATAGCTTCCATCTTGTGCCCATGTGGCCAGCCCATAATAATCAATTATTCTTTCCACTGGCCACTCCTCTTCCCCCCAAGCTTGCCTCCTGCTAATCACCGGTGTCATCTTCAGACTCCTCCTCTCCTTTTTCAAGGTCTTGTACAACGGAGCCCCTAACAGATTGCTTTTCATTCTCGGGAGAGTGAAGAAAACTGGCCTGATCATACCTAAAGTGCAAGACCCTTTCCACCTTGGGGGTAATTCACTGTATGCCTTTTTTCCACAGATCCAATACATCCCATCCAGGGGATTTCCATTTAATGTTTATTTTCCCTGGGTCTCCCCAGAATTCTCTCACACTTTCCAAGGATTGGAAAGGGTTGGCTCCTTGACTTTGGACCCAGCATAACCCTATTCTCTTGTCCCACTCTCAATTTGTTTAATTTTTTAGCCTCCAATACCCCAAAGGAGGGGCTGGGTGCCATGCCTTGCTTTTTGAATCAGAGTTCACTGACAGAGTAGATACACATGGAGTGTGTCCTACCATTTCAGTGTATTCTCTCCCCGCCCGACTGACACAAATTGAGCTAATCACACTTTGGTCCAAAACCCACCCCTCAGGCCTCTGTATCAATTTTGAGACCCTCGGGCTATCCCATTTCAGAAGTTGCTCAGGAGCTAAACCTTCCCCTCTCCATGGCCATTTCTCTGCAGATTTCAGCCCCCCACAAATCCAACAATTCAACAAACCCAATTCTGTTGCAATTTCGTGAATTAGATCAATGAATAAGTTCCTGTCTGGGGAAGGTAAGTCCCCATCAGCATATTGTTTTTCCAATACCTTGTACTGTTCACTTAATGTTTTCAACCTCTCCTGCTCAATTCTCTGTTTCCTTGATTCTGACTCCCTTCTTTTCATTTCTTGAATTATTTCTTTCATCTTTCCTTCAGGATCCTCATTATCTTTGTTGTTCACAAAACAAACCACCCTATCATATTGCAGGCACACCCTGTCATCATTTGCTCGTGCCTGATCCAATATGAGTGGGTCCTTGTTCCGAATAATTTTATTATCAAATTTCTTATTCTTTGTCACCCAATACATTTTCCCATTCATCGTGCATATCCCCAACCTTGTGCTATCATAACACAAAGGGTTCACCTGGTGATATGCAATAAAGATTGACTCTGTCTTTCCCCTGACCCACATAGATTGGTTACGTTGGTCACAAATGGGGATTGACATCTGTTCTGTGTCTCGTTTTTTCCTCTGGAACCTGTGATCGTTTGACTGCCCGTTCCTTAACCCTGCCTTGGGACTGATGCACCAAGTCCCGGTTTCCAATTCACACAATTTCACCCAAGTGCCATTTTTCCAACAGTACCTGCTAGTTCCGTTCAGGCATTCCTCTGAGGCTTGGTATGTCGAGAATCCCCCATCCCCTGCGACTGGGACCACCTGAGTGGTCCACGCTCATCCACAGAGCTTTCGTTTCTCTTGTTCCTGGCGATGCCAGTGCTCAGACTATCCATTCTGCACATGACTAGGCTCAGGCCAATCAGGATTCCCACTAGGCGTACTCCTCTGCCTTTGCCTCCGCCCCCTGGGGTGCCACCAGCGGCGAGGAAGACCATCTTCGCGGCAGCAGGAGTACTCTTCAGGGAAGACGCCCTCAGACCTAGCTGCATACCTCCTCTTAAAGGCACCCCACCGAGACACCCTGATTGCATCGGAACTGCACGGGACCCTGATGGATTTCTGGCACTCCACATCCAGGATTTCTGCTTGGGACCTAAGCTTCCCACGCACCCCATTTTGAAAAAAGCAAAACCACTCCTGAGAATCTAATTCAGTGATCCCCAAACTTGTGGCTAGGGTCAGGATATGGTCAGTCAATTTGAGTTCTTCCTCCAAACACTGGGTGCACAGTCCCTTTGGCCTCTGTCCCCTTCTTCAATGAATCACAAAAACCCCTTAACAATATTCACACTTAAAGTGTACAAATGGATAACATACACAATCTGACAGTATACAACTTATTCGCCCATTGCTGGTCATTTACAAGGACGTTGGAGTTGGATCTTCACGTCGCCGGGGGAAGAAGTGACCCTCCAATCGGGTGCCTCCTCCTGCTGTTTGACTTTCTTCACCCTAGACGAGTGCGTCCAGCCCTTCTCCGCTGTCCAAATGGCCGTGTCTGTTGTCAGAAGCGCAAGAAAAGGACCTTCCCAGTGAGGAGAGAGCGGTGCCTCTTTCCACACTTTTACAAACACCTTGTCCCCAGGCTGGATTTTGTGAATAGCGAACCCCAGAGGAGCACTCTGTGTCGCTATTCCCTGTTTTCGAAGTTCCTGTAAGTTTCCGTTGATCGCAACCAAATATGGTTGGATCTGACCATCCTCAAATCTGGGGTGTCCCACCGGCATTCCATGCTTGTATGGCATTCCATATAGCATTTCAAACGGTGAGAGCCCCGTCTCTGAATGAGGCATGGTTTGGATATTAAGCAAGGCCAAGGGGAGACACTTCAGCCAGGACATCTTTGTCTGCAAAATCAATTTTGATAACTGTGCCTTCAAAGTTTGATTCATTCTTTCCACTTGTCCTGAACTCTGGGGGTGCCATGGAGTGTGGTACTCTCATCGAATGCCCAAAGCATCAGCCATTTGCTTAATAACTTTTGATGTAAAATGTGTTCCTTGATCCAAATCAATGTAATTCACTACTCCATATTGGGGTACAATTTCCTCCAACAATTTTCTGGCCACCATCTGGGCCGCTGCTCGAGAGCTGGGGAAGGCTTCTACCCAATGAGTCAATTTATCCACAATCACGAATACAAATTTGAACCTTCCCACTTTTGGCAATTCTGTAAAATCAACTTGAATTCTTTCAAATGGTCGGTACACAATGGGGCGACTCCTCAGGGCAGCCTTCCTGGCTCTTGATTTGTTTACCTTTTGACAAATCAAACACCCTTGTACCTCCTGTCCCGCCAATTCAAAAATTCCCTTTCACCTGAAAAATTTTAGAAATTGCTCTGCCAGGGCCTGTGCCCCTCAGTGTGTTTTCTGGTGCAACCTTCGCAAAATTCTTCTAGTAAATCCTCTGGAAACTAATTCCCTCCCATCAGGTAACCTCCACTTACCTTCTTTCAATTCACCTCCGATCTTTTCATAGCACTCAATTTCCTTTGGGGAGGGCTGAGGGGAATCTTCAGGGGTTTCTTCCCTTTCAATCTCTTAGGTACTTACCACCATCAGTGAAGCAGTTTTGGCCTTCTGATCCGCCAGATTGTTTCCTCTGGTTCAGAACTGAATTCCTGTCTGATGCCCCTTCACATGGACCACCGCAATTTCTTCTGGCTCTCTCAATGCTTCCAGAATTTGTCAGATCAATTCCCCATGCATCACTCCTTTTCCCCTAGTATTTATCAGCCCCTTTTCTTCCCAAATCTTTCCAAATGTATGAACAATCCCGAAGGCATACCTTGAATCAGTGCCCTCAAAACTGCATATAATTCACATGCTTGTGCACACCAACTTGCATTCAGGGGACCTGCTTCTATCACTTTTCCTGTCATTCCGTCCATGACAGCGTGTCCTGACTTTCTTTTCCCTTCAATCACTCTGCTTGACCCATCTACAAACCACTTTTCCCCTTCATCTAATTCTTCTTCTAAATCCTCCCTGATCTTGGTTTGCAGCTCGACTGCTTCCACACAGTCATGAACTAATTTCTCCACTGCCTCTCCAAACAGAAACTGTGCAGGTTCTGCACAGTCATTGTTCTCAATTCCAAGTCCTATGAGTGAATCAAAATGGCCTCATACTTCAGAAACCTTGCATCTTTGAACCACTTGTCCGCTTTCTGTTGTAGTATGCCCCGCACGTTGTGCGGAGCAAATACTACCAGAGGTGCTCCAAATGTCACCGTTTTCACTTCTTTCACTAGCAAAGCCACAGCTACAATAGCCTGCAAACACGTGGGCCAGCCCCTGCTGACCGGGTCCAAAAGCTGGAACAAGTACCCTACAGGCTTCCTGATCCCCGCCCAGTCTTGCATCACCACCCCATGTGCCATGTGGTTGCTAGCGTCCACAAACAACTGAAAAGGTTTCCTGACATCAGGGAGGCTCAACACTGACGCTGCTATGAGCGCCTCCTTGACTCTCTTAAACTCTTCCTCGTCCTTTTGTGTCCATTTGATCCTATCTGTGGTGAGTTTCTCATAGAGAAATTTCACCTTTTCACTATAACTTTCAATCCACTGCCGACAATACCCCAACAATCCCAAAAGCTGCTGGACCTCTCTTTTCATCTGTGGGGGTGGTAAGGCAATAATCCCTGCCACCCTCTCTCCAGGTCCAATTTCTTTTTTCCCTTTGTTAACCAATGTCCCAGATATCTGACCTCCGGTTCTGTGAACTGCAATTTTGATTTTGAAACTTTCAATCCCTTTTTTCCCAAAAAGTTCAACAGTCCAATTGTGCTCATCCTTACCTCCTCCTCCCCTTTTCCTGCAACCAACAAGTCATCTATGTACTGTAGAAGCTTTATTCCTTCCGTGGGTACAAACTCACTCAAAACCTGCTCAAGGGCCTGTCCAAATAAGTTTGGAGAATCCATGAAGCCCTGAGGCAACGAAGGCCACCTGAGCTGCTGCTTCCTATTCGTCTCCGGATCTTGCCATTGAAATGCAAAAAAGCTGGCGTCCGGTTTTCTCACTGCCAAAATTGGGGTATTATGTCGTGACATGCACTGTTCCAGTGTGCCTTTCTTTATTAATTCATCAGTCACTGGTTTCAAGCCCCTCCTTCCTTCCATGGAGAGGGGATATTGTTTGACCGGTAGAGGTTCTTCAGGTCCTTCAATTTCCACCCGAATCGGTTCTATGTCCAACCTCCCAGCTTCTCCCGGGACATGTCACACCCTCGGGTCTATTTTCTTCTCATCAGGGGCAGTGAGGCAGTAAAGCTTCACTTTGAGCTGAGCTCTCTCCACCGATAGCCCAACCCCTAGAGCGACCATCATGTTCCGCCCCAGCAAGTTAAAGTCTGCGTCCTTTGCTAATAAAATGTTACCAATGTGCCTCCTGTTTCCCGTGTTTATTTCAACATTTTTTATGATTGGGACCTCAAAAGGATCCCCTTTTGCCCCTGTTACCACCACAGAATCATTTCTCAAAGAGCATCCCTTCAGTATTTGTAACACCGTTGTCCACTTTGCTCCTGAATCCACCATAAACTGTAGTTCTTCTTTGTAGGGTCCCACTTTTAATTTTATCAAGGGCTCCTCAGATGTTCTGGGACCCAAACTGAAAAGCCCTTGACACCCCTAATCTTCCTGAAACATTGCCTGATCCTTGGCTCTGTTTGGGCAATTTTGTTTAATGTGCCCCTTTTGTTTGTAGTAATAGCACTCAAACTCCCGCTTTTGCTCACCCAAACCTTTGTCCTGAGCCTGAGATGGACCTGTTTTCTTTGTCAGCGCCTTTTTCGCCGTATCCTTTCCCCGTTCCTGTTTCTGAGCCTCTCTCACCGCTGCCACCAGGACTTCAGCTTGTATTTTCTGTTTTTCCTCATCCCTGCACATGTAAACTTTCTGAGCTTCCTGCAACAATTCCTGCAGTCCCTGTTCCTACCAGTCGTCTATTTTCTCCAACTTCTTTCAAATATCTTCCCAAGATTTTGCTACAAACTGTGATTTCAACAACACCATCCCCACTAGGGAATGAGGGTTCATCCTTGAATGCATCCTCAAACCTTTACGGAGTCTTTCCAACCACGTCGTAGGTGGTTCATCCTTCCCTTGATATTCTCTGAGCACTTTACTCACGTTCGGCCCTTTCGGTACCGCCTCCCTGATACCTTGAATCACCACATTTCTCAGATTTATCCTCTGCCTCCCCTCCTCCGTCTGGGCTTCCCAAGACGGCTTTTGGTTCAGCCACCGTTCCTCCCCTGACCTCCCGTTAGGGTTTCGCCTTTCCCAATCCCTGATCGCAGCTGACCGGATCATGTCTCTCTCCTTGTTATTAAGTAACGACCGGAGGATGGCTTGAAGATCCTCATAAGTGTATATACTTGTTCCCAAAAATTCATCCAACCTCTCCACCACTCCTGGCGGATCATCCATCAGCTTTCCCACGTCCTTTTTGAACGCCCTTACACCGCTGGTGTCAATCAGGGTGTGTACCTATAAAATCAGCCCCGGAGCTGTCGGTGCCTCCCGTAAGGGGTAGATACCAAGTTTTTCCTCCTCATCCCCATTTTCCCCCATAGTCGACCTCCTTGTTCTCCTCCTAGTTCGGCGTGCCGGGGGAGAGTTGTCCCTGGGGACACCCACCCCCTTCTCCTCGACTTTCGGGGATATTTGTGCCAGCGCGGGATCTGGGTGCTGTGGAGCCACAAGGTAAGGAGGTGGAAGGTTTTCCAATGGTTCCCACACCCTCCCTGCTTTTGCTGTGCTGGCAGGCCCGTACTGGCTACAGACCCGGGTGAGCATGCCTCCACATGTCCGCGTACTCAATTTCCTCAGGATCCCGCGGACTGTGACCGTTCACGTGGTCAAACAAAGACTCACAGGTCCAACTTTCAAATGTGCCGAATATTGGCCAGACCATGTACTGTCCAATCTCCCTCCCTCCCCATTTCTCCATATTGAAATTGATCATCTTTTCCTTGGATTTCCCCCACCTCCATGGATTCTCATCCCAGTGTTCCAGCATCCACCCCAAAGGACTATCTCGGGGTATTTCTGGTAACACTCTCTCGGGGACCTGAGGGATTTTCTCCTGGGTTTTCTTTTGTCCCTTGCTCTTTCCCAACCCCATTTTCTCAAGGAAAGTTATGATTTTCCTTACCTTCTGTTGTTTTCCTGGGACTTTCATCTCGAGTCCCAATCCGTTCTCCAGCGTTGGGTTTTCTGGCTCGCAAAAAGTCGCCAGCCTGAACAAGCTGGACAGTTGACCGCCCTGTCGACTTGTGGGTGGTCTTTCTTACCTGCTTCCTCTGGTTTCAGAAGGTGTATGAGTTCCTGGAACTTTCCAGGCTCGCTTCTCCCCTTCCAATTCCAAATGTAATTGGGTTTCCCCCTAGACTCTTCCCGAGCCCTGGGTCTGGTGTGTTTCGAACCAGAACCTCTCACTGTCCCCTTGACTGACCACTTCCCTCGCGGGATAGTGGAACTGCAATCGTGGGGTCCGTGACAACGCTGTTCTGTGAATGTTCTGGACTTTCCTGGGAAATGGCCAAAGATTGCCCGGGAAGGACTCATTCATTCGTTAATAGTCATGATTTTATCTGGGCCAGTCCAAGAAATCTTTTGAATAGAAAGGAAGGCCCTGCTTCTGGCCAAAAGCATGGTTGGATCTTTATAATTTTTGTACAGTTACAAAGCATGAATTATCTCTATCATCTACTACACCACCACGACACAGAGGAGAAGAAAGAGCATGGGAAGGGAACTGCCTGCTGGTGTCCCCGCACTCCTTAGGCTCTGGTCTTGCACTCTTCCATGCTGTCAGTCCTGTGGCACTGGTGCTCGCTCACTCGCTTGGTTTCACTTGTTTCCTCTGCTCAGCTTGTCCTTGGAATGTTTGCTTGGAGCCTCTCTGTCCTACATTCCTTGCCCCTGGAAGGCAGCATGCAGGTGGCAGAATTTTAAGGTAAGGGCAAATAGCTGTCCTCAGCTTCAAGCATAGCATCGCAGCCTGCATGGCGATAGATTCGGGAACAGGTCTAAGGTGCCACTTCCTCCTCTGCTCTGCCACTAGTCTTCCCCAAAATCTTTGCCATGCTGCCTCCCAGCCAAAGGTGACGCGCTTGGTACCGAAGTCCGGTGGAACTTTTGGAAGCCCAGATGCCTTGGCTTGGAAACCTGGATAAAACTTCCAAGACTGTTGAAGCAGCAAGCTCTTCTTCGTGACAGCGCCATGATGTTGTGCCCTGGCTCCCAATTCCCTGAGAAAGCAGTCCATCCCGTCGAGCTCTTTCCTTTCTGACAAGATGAAATCAGATCCCGCACGTTAACTTTCCCTCCCTCCTTTTTCTCTCTCATTGCCTGCAAGGACTGCATTTCCTTCATTGACGCCAAGTCATCCATAGAGACATCAAAAGTGGCAATGTTCTTGTGGGCATGGATGGATCCATCAAGTTGGGTGGGTATCCCTGCTCGGGTGCGGCATTTGCAGCCTGTGCTCTGGGGCTGCCTTTTGGTGAATGCCACTCGGCCAGGAGCGCTGCTGGGCCAGTGTGTGAATGGCCGGGGTGTTTTTGAAGTGGCCGATGCCTTCTTTCTCTGGCTCCAGCCCTTGGAAGGAGTGCTCGGCTGCTTTTTCAGCTAGACTCAGCGTGGCCTGGCCAGGCTTGGAGTGGGCAATCCTTTTGGCTGCTTTGCCAGTGGTAGCTGGCTTTGACAGGCTTTGTTGTTCTCCTCAGCTGACTTTGGCCTCTGCGCTCAGCTCAGCCCTGAGCGCAGCAAGCGCAGCTCCAGCGTCGGCACTCCCAGCTGGATGGCACTGGAGGTGGTGAGAGAAGCCTATGGCCCCAAAGTGGACATCTGGTCCCTGGGGATCATGGGGCTGGAAATGGTGGAAGGGGAAGCTCCTTACCAGCGGGAAGCCCGTCTCAGGGTAAGGTGCAGCTTAGAAAGAGGGCTCTGTGTGGAGAGAGCTGATGTGGCTAGCAAAGAAGCAGGTCGGGTGTCCTCTTGCAACCATGTGCAGTAGGTTTTTGAACTGATAGAAGGGAACGGGCCCCCAAAACTGCAGAACCCAAGCACCACTCGGCTCTCCTGTGCGACTTTCTCTGCTGCTGCCTGCAGGCAGATGAGGACAGGCGCTGGTCTGCCCAGGAACTCCTGCAGGTAAGAAAAAGCAAAGGGCCAAAAAGCCCTGTCAGCTGAGGACGTCTGCATGAAGGGATGAGGAGCAGTGTGGGCCATGTGGCTGAGACAGGTGCCAGGACAGGAAGGTGCAGGAGCACATGCTGCCCTCGGTGCTTGCTCTTGGTGTGTCTTTCTGGTAGCCAAGGAGTCCTGCTTGAGCCCGTGAGGATGTGATCCTGGAAAGTAAGGCTTCCTTTCTTTGTTTTCTTTTTCCTCTGGGCAGCATCCCTTTGTGACCTCAGGCCATTCTGCCTCCAGCCTGGCTGCTCTGATCACCTCAGCCAAGCAAGTGCAGGAAGACTGGAGAGGAGATGCCTGCCCCTGAGGAGGCCCTTGTGCCCCACCAGCTGAGAGGAGGGAGAAGGGGATATGTCATCTACAGGCAGAGTTTCAGCCATGCCCTGAATTTTAGGAGGAGCTGGGCTGTAGATATGAAATGGAAGGGTTTTGTAATTTGTTACTTTAGGTGATAGGTTAGCTTAGGTTAGGTTAGTTTAGGTGTCAGGTTACATGTAAAGCTCTGTCAGTTTTTTTTCAAAATAATTTTTCATTTTAGTTAAAATTTTCAAAAATTTAAGACATGTAGGGAGCGACTTTGTAGGACTCTAGAAGGTAGATAGCTTGTATAATAGAGGATTGTTTAGCTTAGACGAGAGTACTGTTAATTTAGGCAAGCTCTGAGGTATCTTTGAAGTAGAAATGAAAGAATTGTCACAATAAGAACTAAGCTGTGAGAGGAAAAGCTGGGCTGCAGCAGAACTGGACCCTGCAGGTGCTGCAAGCTGTCAGCCTGAGCAGGCCACCTGCAGGACCGAATGCTGAAGAGGCAGAAGTAGCAAGGGGCTACTTTCTTTTAGCCAGAGTGACAATGAAACTCTAAAGTATGCGGAGTGTTGTAAGACTCCCTTCCTTGCTGTGCTGTAGCTAAGTGGCCAGCCCCTTTCAGAAACCCAAAGAACATCCTGAGCCAAGCAGCTTTGCCTGCCTTAACTGGGGAAAGCAAGTGCAGGAAGAGCAGAGAGGAAATGCCCGCGCCTGAGGAGGCCCTTGTGCCCCACCAGCTGAGAGGAGGTGTAGCCATGACATTTTCTGAAAAATCTCTTTGCCTGGATTTTTCACCTGAGAGGCTGAGAGGTCTCAGGAAGAAAATGTAAACAATAAGGATCTGCTGCTGTGGAATGCAACAGGTAGCATCTTTGATTGGTCTCATGAAGTTGTTTCTAATTAATCACAGTCAATGGCAGTCCAGCTGTCTTGGGCTGTCTGGTCAGTCACAAGATTCTATTATCATTCCATTCTTCTCCTTTCCTTGCAAACCTTCTGATGAAATCCTTGCTTCTATTCTTTTAATATACTTCTAATATATCATTTTTATAGAAGATTATCATAAAAAAATAAATCAGCCCTCTGAAACATGGAGTCAAGATTCTCTCTCTTCCCTCGTCCTGGGAGCCTGGTGAACACCAGCACAAGGAGGGAAAAAGGGGATAGGACATATTTAGGGAGAGCTTCAGCCATGCTCTGAGTTTTAAGAGGAGCTGTGCCATAGATAGGAAATGTAGTGTTTTGAGGTTTTCTTGGCAAGGCTTTATTTAGTTAGGACTATGGAGCATAGAAAGCTTCCTTCATAATGCATTGCTTGGATAAGAGTATTGCTGACGTAGGGAAGCTCAGAATTCTCCTGGAAGGAGAAATGGATGAATGGATGATCATAAGAAGAATGAAGCTAGCCAAGGAAAAGCTGGGTTTCAGTAGATGTGCTGTGTGCTGTCAGCCTGGACTGGCCACCTACGGCCAGCTGGGGGTACAAATCACGAACAGGACGGGACTGCTGTGGAACGTGCCTTGAGCTGCTTTATTTTTCAGCATCAGTCTCATTACATGGTTATAACAATGGGAAGATGCCAGCAGCTCACATCCCAAGCAGTAGACAAAGAACTTAATGTTACAACTTACTAGATAAGCTCTTTGACCAATCACACAAAGCAGAAGCATATTGACAGTGGTTCCATCCAATCGCTATAAGCACATGTACCTTTGGTTAAAACAATGCCTGCTTATTTCGAATACAATGCCTGCTTGTAAGCCTTAAAACACAATGCAAAGAGCTCCATTATTAGGCTTCAAACTTCCTAATATCTTGCTAGATAAACTTTTCTGCAGCTTAGGATGTTATCCTAGACAAGCATTAATACACAGACTGACATTCTATTTGTCCTTGCTTTTCTACATTTTAAACAATTTTTCTGCTGACCTATCTCATGGCTACTGCTTAGCTCTAATCACAGTTCTGTTGTCTCTGAGGCCTGCCTTTTGAAGCTTTCCCAAAAGCCTGTGATTTTGTGGATTCCCACACAGCTGGAGTGCCTGTGCTGCAAGGAGCACAAGCAATTCAGCCTTGCCAGGGTTTCTTCAGGGTTTGTAGGTGTTCCCCAGGACATGTAGGCATTTGGGGAAATGTCCTTGGAAGGGAGGGGCTTGGTTCCCAAGGAAACTGCTTCCCCAGGAGCCCCCAGCCAGGTAGGTGCAGCTGTCTCCCTTTGACTCCCTGTGTTTCCTTTAGTCCTTGAGGCCCCTTGCACTTGGCAGAGCGGCAGGGGAAGGATGGGAAGAGCAGCTTTGGCATCTGCCTGGGCCTGCAGAGACCAAAGCAAGCACCTGCAGCAGGGATTGTTCCCCATCTTTGAGCACAGGTCTGAGCCGGATCATTTCTGTCCAGCCAAGAGCTCCAAAGCTCTCTTGGGGAGCTGGGAATTCAAAGGCCTTTATGCACGCATGCATGCCGTCTCCCCTATCTGCTGTGTTTTAACTCTTGGCAAGAGGCCTTTGCCGCTTGCTTGCTGGATTGCTCTTGCTGCCGCTGTTGTAAATGATCAAATCAGCAGCCAAATTTATAGAAAAATTTTTTATAAATTTATTAGATTGACAACCAAAAAATAGAATGGTATAAAACCACCACAGCCAAGACAGCGTCAACTCCGGACTTTGACGCTGGGTGAACCCTGGTCAAACTGATGTAGTGTAAGCTTCTCCCCAGAGTTTCACACCTACTGCTCCAGGTAGCCAGTTTATATACAGTTTATTCTGCCTAGAGCAGAAATGACCTAAGATTTCTGTAAGTCCCTACATCTGTATAATGGGGACTCTACAGATTCAGTCCTGTACAAAAGTTAGTCCATAGGTTTGGATGGCTGTCTGAGCTCCTCAAAATGGTCTTCTTTTCAGTTGTAGCCAAGACATCCCGTTCCTCGATGTAATCTCTTCCTGGGAAATGGCCAATGATTGACTGGGAAGGACTCATTCATTCATTAATAGCCATGATTTTATCTGGGCGAGTCCAGGAAATCTTTTGAATAAAGAGGAAAGCCCAGCTTCTGGCCATGGGCGTCAGAGGCATGGCTGGATCTTTATGATTTTTATACAGTTACAAAGCATGAATTATCTCTATCATATATTACAGGGGGATCCCTGCTGCTGCCAGCATGGCCACGCAGAGGGGGAGACACTGCCACCGCTGCTGCTGCCCACGAGGCTGCATCACCTGCCTTGCTTCAGCACTGCGCCTGCTGCAGGAAAGAATAACTCCTGTGCCATGCTGCTGGTTCCAAACAGCACCACCCTGGCACCGCTTCTGTGTGGGAAAGAAATAAAGCAGCTCAAAGAAACAACCAGAGAGTCCTTCCTTTATACTTTACCTCAATCCTTCAGAATTGGGTCCAGGTTTAGCAGACATCTTGGTGGTATAGGATCCCAGCCAATGGCCAAACTGTGACCCTGCCTGCCTGCAGTTGAGGCAGGGCACAGCCTCTCCTGGTGAGTGTGCCGGGTGTCTCCTGTGACCGGGACGCAACATCACATATACACACAAATATGTAACTGCAAACCAGTGTGTATGCAGGTATCTATACATACATATATACATAGCTCTTTCATAAAAATTACACAATATGTACAGAAATGTGCCGGTACAAATAGCAGGATACATATGTACATATCCATTTCATAATCCCTGTCACACTCAAATCCGTATATCTTTAAACAGAACTCCAGGCAGAGGGATCCCAGCTGCCTCATCTTCAAAGCCTTTCCCTCGGTCCCCTCCTCCCTTGCAGAGCAGATCACCTGGACAGGGACAGCAGATGGGACATCTGGCAAGCAAAGGGAACACTGAGTGAGCATGGGGACGTTTCCCCTAGCAGCAGCTGCACTTCCCTCAGGGAAGAGGAAATCTCAGAGCCTCCACAGGAGGGTCAGAAAGAAAAAGCAGCCGAGCGGGCCAGGCTGTGGTGAGCGCAGCCGCGGCAGAACCGTCACGCAGCCCCGGCAGCCCGGCACAGGCAGCACAGCCCCCAGGCCCTGCCGGCACAGCTGCCTTGCCCAAGGACAGCCCCTGTGCCGGCCGGGGCAGCTGCGCTGAGCAGCCCCAGCACAGGCAGGGCCCGCTCCTGCCCCACCAGGCAGTGCCCATGGCCACAGCCCACACCACCCTCAGCCCCACCCTGCCTGCCCGGGCCTGTGGCTTCAGCCAGGCTCTCTCCAGGCTGGCAGCAGCAGGTCCCCATTCACTGCTCTTGCTGCTGGCCTTCAGCTCCTCCCTGCTGGCTCCCGTCAGTCTCCAGCTGTCCTCAAGGTCTTCCTTGAAGCTGTGGCAAAAGTGGAGGCTCTGGAATTGGTTCCAAGGCCTGGCAGAGCTGCAGTCCCTGCTGTGCTCCCTGTTGGCCCCCTCCATTCCCTCAGCCCCGCCATGCTCTCGGTGAACCCCCAGCCCCCTTCAGTTTCTTCATCCCCTCACAGTCCTCTCACCCCCCTCAGTCCCTTCTGACCCATCCCATCCCCCCAGACTCACCAGCCCCTCAGCCTGTGCCACATCCCTGTCACCTCAGTGCCACCATGGCCCTCGGCTGACCCACAGCCCTCAGCCCCAGCAGCAGCTCAGGCTCCCCGTCCCTTCAGCGCCACCGCCCCCTCAGCCCCCTCAGCCCCCTCTGTCTCACTGTCCTTCAGCAGCTCCTCAGGGGACAGTGCCTGGGGCCAGCGGCAGCTCCCACCGCTCCAGGGACAGCCAGACTGGAAGTGCTGCTCTGCCCGGCCCGGCCGCCAGCTGGGACCTAGCACAGGGAGAGGGGACACAGGGGGCACAGGGGGAAAATCAAGAGGTGAGAAAGGCAGCTGACGGGGGAAAGAGGTAAAAATGCAGCCTAGGCCCACACAGCTCAATCTCTTCCACATACCTCTAACTAAATAACTATGCACATTTCTACATCTACATCTAAGCATGTAAATGTAAGCGTCTAAATGTAGGCATGTAAATGTAGATGTCTAAATGTAGATGTCTAAATGTAGGCCTCTAAATGTAACTCTCAATGAAAGTCTCAAAATCTAGGAATGTAACTAATTCTATCCCATCTATAGCAATATAGATCAATTAACCTATATAGATGTATATATACGCACATATAAACACACCTCTATAAATCTATAAATGTAACCATATGGATATAGAAATAGAATTGTATAAATCTATAAATCTATGTATACACTATGGGATTCCACCTGCCAGATGGTCACAGGCTCTGTCTCTGATCCTTCCTCCCATGCAGGGAAGCCCTCCTGGCAAGGCAGACCAGCTGGAAATCTGGGAAGCAAAGGGAACACTGGGTCAGTATTGGCCTCTGTGCATCTTTCCCTTTGGAAGGAACAGTCCTATCAAAGACTGTAAAAGATGGCCAGAAAGGCAGACTCTCTCTTGGCAATTTGAAGGCTGCTCTTCAAAGAGCCAGAATCCTTCCAAGAGTTTAAAACTTCTGAAGTTCTGAAGTATCCCAAAAACTCTAACCCCTCACAGTGCAAAGGGCCCCCACAAGAGCTTGAAACACAGACAGTCCCAGGTGCCACAAAGAAGCCCAGCCTTGTTCTTTCTCTGTGCTGACAGAGAGACCTCGGTCCTCCCTGAAATGGCTGAAGCTGAAGGTGCTGGGAGCTGAGTTATGAACTAGCACCGTTCCGTGCCATCTACAACCTGCCCTCTGCAGTGAGCAACAGCTCCTCCAAAACCACCACCAGCTCTGGGATGAACAACTGTGGGACAAATGCCCAGATAATATTGGCTTTGACATTTATGTATTAGCTTATGCATGTTGTTAGTGATTATAAGTATTTAAAAATAGCATCAGTTAGAACTCTTTTTAGCTGCTTGTAATAGAATAGAATCCATCAGCTTATGTGTGCACTGTGTTGCTCATAGAAATAGTAATGTAATAAATATAATATCTATGCATCACTTATGGAAACAATTGTGTGGTGAATATATTCTGTTATAGACCTGAGGAAAACATAAGGAATAAAAAGGCTTTTGTGTAACTAAAAACAGTGTAAGGCCATCCACTGACCCACCTGTCCAAGGGACAAGATAACCCTGACACAAACCAGAGCACCAGAGGACAGTTAGAAAATACCATGTTAAATTTAAGGAGGACATACTAAACCCTTAGCAGAGGATGTGAAACAGCAGGAAGGAGGCAGAAGAAGAAATAAAATATATTGACCTGACACCCAGGATGTCACGCAGATAAGCCTGAGTGTGAAGAAGTCAAACAAAGGAGTTCCCAAAACATCAGAAATTTTTGAGGAATGTTTTAATAATGCATGAAAGACATGGATATACATGTATCTCTGCAATGTAACACTATCAAGATAGCACTGTCTCTATACACCAGGTGTTCTTTGGCTGTTGGCCAGGAGTACCCCAGTGCTGCAGATATTTTCTTTTTTATCCTATAACTTTTAAAAACTCTAAGCAGTGAATTCTGTTTTTCACAGCTGGGAGGGAAGGAGCTCCCTACCAGGCCTGCAGGCAGCACCAGCTTTGCTCAAAAATGTAGATCCAAAGGGCTCTATCTCTCCTTTGGCTCTTGCTAATTTAGGGTAGATTTAGTTTTTCCTTGAGCTGCTGGATTTGTGACTAATGATTTCCTTGGCCTCAGAGATTCAGCTGCTTGTATTTTTAATGTATCTCACTACACCTATCAGCAGACTGGCACTACATGGATTTAATGCTTGGAGACAAAAAGTTTGGACTTCTACACTGACTTTTTGCTGGGCTTTTTCTCTCTTGCTTCAAGAGTCACTCAGTGTTGCCTCCAGAGCACTGACACCCTGCAGCAAACTTATCCATGGACATCAGCACAAAGCTGGGACACCCGGCTTGGTGACACAATTCCTACAAGGTCAAGTTTATTCTCCACTCTCTTGCCACACCAGAGGACTTGGTGTCAGAGCCTCTGGAGAAGCGTGGAGGGCAGGGCTCAGGAGGGTTGTGCCAGTGCAGGATTTGAACTAAAGGCGCCAGGAAGCACCAAGCCTGCAGACAGGAACTCAACTCTTCTCATCTCCCTTCCTGCCAGAGGCAGGCTCAGAGCAGCCATCTCACACCTCTCTAAACCAACTGGGGCTCTGTCCTTACCAAGCTCCTTGGGCTCCTGGGAATCATTCCCACAGCTCTCGGTGCCAGGCAAATCTCCCTCTGCTTCAGCTCTGACCACAGGCTCCCCTCCTGAAGACTCAGGGCCAATGTTAATATTCTCCTGGAAAGAAAAACAGAAAGAGAGAAAGAGAAAGAGAAAGAGAAAGAGAAAGAGAAAGAGAAAGAGAAAGAGAAAGAGAAAGAGAAAGAGAAATGGAAAAAGAGAAATCGAAAGAGAAAGAGAAATGGAAAGAAACTCTTCTCTCCAGTTACACAAAACACCTTCATGTGTCCACCAACTTCATGGCTCACACATTTAATCCCTTCTTCCTGTGATAAACAGGTATGATTTGTTCTGACAAAATTGAAACAGTAATCAATGTTGATACATGTTATAAATTATTAAATCGTCAGCCAAATGTATAAAAAAATTCAACAAAGATTTATTAGATTGACAACTAAAATCGAATTTCAAAAAACCACCACAGCCAAGGCAGCGTCAACCCCGGAAGTCGGTGCTGGGTGAACTTGGATCCGGCTGACAAAGTGCCAGCATCTCCTCAGTGGTTCACCCCGACTGCTTCATGCCACTAGCTTATATACCATTTATTCTGACTGAGACAGAAATGACAGAAGGTTCCTTTGTGTCCATTCACATTATAACTGGGACCATACAGATGCAGAAATATACAAAAGCCAGCCCAGATGTCTGGATGGCTGTCTGGACTCTTCGGAATAGTCTTCTTTCACATGTAGCAGAGTGGCGCTGGTGCTTGAGTTGGTAGATGCAATCTCCCCAGGTGCAAGTTCTCGTGAGTGGCTCAGACATTCCTGGGAAGTTGGCACTCATGGCCCAGGAAGGTTTCATTCATACGTTAACGGACTTGATATTATCTTAACGATGTCTGGGAACTAACTGAATAGAAATAAGACTCTGTTCCCAGACAGGGTGGTCAAAGACATGAATTGGATCTTACAATACTTTATACACATATATAGCATGAATTATCTCTACTGTATACTACAATACAGTAATTAATATTTGGAAAAAATAAAACAGTTAAAAGGTGCAATGCCAAGAAAGAAAGGGAGAGGAGGGGTTCCACACCCCCCCCACCCTTTTTCCTGCAGATTTTTAAAGTAGGAAGAAGCAAGAGATAACAGTTACTAAAAATTACCAAAAAAGAAGGAAAATCTGGTTAGATCCCAAGAAGATGTTAATTGACTGAGATTTATTGCTTTGGTGCTTGGATATGGTATTATGTTAGTTTTGGCTTATATTGTACTAGCTTGTCTTACGTTATACTAGCTTGGTGCGCATGTGACACCCAAAGGTGAATCAAAGGACATCGAGGAAGAGGGGAGGCCTTCATCAAAGTATCACCCCTGAAGAGTGGTATGACCACCTCAAAGAGTGGTGGAGCATGCGCGGTTAAAGGTGGTGATGGGGGCAGAGGTAGAAGTTTGATGAATCAAAAATGGAAGGAGATGGCATTGACATCTGGCATAAAAGGGGGAATTTTCATTTGGCAAGCTTGTATGTGAGGCAGCAGGGGTCCAAGGACCTTGCATTCCATACCCCGCGGTTATTTTTTTTGCTTATGTGCTATTATTGGAACCAAATTATCCCTTATTTTAACCAAATTGTATCAGATTTTATATATTCTAAGAGACTCAATAAAAATTCCTGTTACCTTTAAAATTGTTTGGTTTTTTTGATGAAGGGATAATTGGGCAAACTTAACATTCCTAATAAGAACTCTGGGCCCCAAAGGCCTTCAACAGTCAAAAAGATTTGACCTCTCAAACACAGTCTAAGCTGTCAAAGCTGACAGTGTTGAATGTGGGGGTGACACTGAACACATGGAATGCCTCCTAAGGAGGAGTTCTGCCATCTCCTGGCACAGGGATGTGCTCCTCCCTCCACAGCCCTGAGCACAGCAGTCTCATCCAGGCTGCAGCTTGGCAGGGACAGTGTGGGAACACACATCTCTTCCCACAGAGATGCCCAAGAGCAAGGGGACTGAGCTCTGCAAAATGAGCAGCAAGACTGGCCAGTTTGCCCAGCTGAGGATTTCTCAGAAGGAAACTGGACTGCAGGCACCAGCTTACTGAGAGGACAAGAAAGCTGCAGCTCCAGCCCAGCCCCACCCACGGCTCTGGGAGTGCCTACATGCACGGCAGGGCTCACACAGCAGCAGCAGCTGCAGCCCAGCCCTTGCTTTGCCTTGGACTTCCCACCCAAAAGAGGCACAGCCCACATCTGCTGCTGGAACAGAGGTACCTCTGGCATGCCCCTCCCTGCACAGGACACTTGGCCTTCAGTGCCAATTCTCCAAACACTTTTCTCTTCCTTTCCATCAAACAAAGCTTCCCCTTCCTCACCACAAATGCCCCTGCACCAGGGATTCTTTCCCGGAAGAAAGGAGCACCCAAACATGGCCAACACAGGCTCACACCTTTTCACCCTTAATCAGGGGGTAGATGTTTTCCTCCCCTCTTCTTTAGGAAATCTTGCTTTACCAATCAAATCCTTCCCTGTCCATTCACAGCCTTTGCTTCTCAGCCATGCAACAACATTCACAAGCTCTCAGTCCAGTCCCTTTCTTCCCTGTCCAATGCAGTTACCTGAGCACAGGGAGCAGACATCTCCTCCAGTGTTTCAAGCACCCTGTCCAGATCCAGCAGTGGCAATTCCTCTTCCCCAGGAGTATTCCACAGCCAGCTGGGGGCTATCCCTGCTGCAAAACCTGCACTGCCAGCTGGAGTGCTTGGGGCTGAAGTGTCTGGGGTGGCTGCAAGAATCCAAACACATTGGCAAGGCTCCACAATGTGTCTTTGGGACACAGAGCTCTAGTGCTGCCTTGGATCAAACTTCACGGGAAGCACGCAGCAACTGAGTTCCAGAAATGTATTCAGACTTCCCATGATATTGGAGGAGTGTTCTTCCTCTTTAAAATATTTATGCTAATTGACATGTGCATAGATTAAAGCATACATTATAAATCTGATATACAGACACACCCCCAGAAACACCACACACAAACACCTTATAATCACAGCCTTTTGCATCTTCCCAACAAGTTTGGGATTTGGCTACATTTGGTTTCTCATCACAAAAGACCACAGAAAGTGGATTCACCCAGGAAGAGCCCAGATCTGCAGACACACACACACTGAAATTAAACTGTGAGTTTTTTCTAAAATCATCCTTGTGGGTGAGGCTGTATTCTGCAGCTGCAGCTGTTGTGGGACACACAGAGCTCATTTCAGTAGCACAGCTTGATTTGCAGGGTAGACAGTCTTAAACATCTGCAATATCCTATCAGGGTCCTAGTTTGGCTTCATTCAGAAAAAGAGGGGAGTCCACCTAACACTGACCACTTGTTAGGCATTATCTTTCACCTTGCCCTTGTGCCCCTACAGAGAGGCTGCCAGGAAAACACCCAGAACACCCTCCAAATCTGCAGCAAGGACAGGAAAAGCAGGCAGAGAATCTTTCTCTTTTCAAGGACCCTCTTCCTAGATGACTTGACGCTTTCTACCTGATTCACACTTGAGATCTACCCATGACAGAGCACTGTGGGAAAACACATTAAAGGGTCATTAACCAGGTTCTGCTTGGAAAGCAAGGGTAGAAACTCTCTTCCTACCTGGTGGGCTGAGGGCTGGCAACTGCTGCTCTGAAGATGTGCAGCTGCTTCTCTCTGGAGAGGCCATGGAAGGGCTGTGATGGTCTATGGGAACCAGAGGAATGATGAGTTCAGGGTGGCATTTAAAGTCCATGGGAACCAGCAGAATGATGAGCTCATGGGGGAAAAGAAATTTGCCTGTGCCTGGCTTCTCTGATGAAAACCCAAGAAGTCCAGATGTAGCACACACTTTCTTGGGCGAACCTAGGAAAACCTCAGAGTCCTGAGCACCTGCACTTAGCCTGGAAGGGCCTGGAGGCAGCTCTAAATCCTCAGGTGAGGCAGCACTGAGGTCCTGGTATGAAAGGGCTGTGTAACAGTGAGGAAAGCAGAAAGGAAGCAAAGGGAAGGCCGGGTCACTATTGGTCTTTGGGTGTGTTTCCCTTGGCAGCAACTGTACTTCTGTCAGGGAAAACAAAAGCTCCCAAAGTCCCAAATAGGGTGAGAAAGTAGAAGACAAAAAAACCCTATATGTTCTGGGGCTATTCAAGTAGCAATTCCTTGTCTACTGAGCTCTCCCCTATTTGTTCAACTGTCTGGGAAACCTGTCCTGCTGCTGTTCATTGGCAGGGGGTAGCTGCCAGAAACCCAACTGCCACATCTTTTCCCCGCTGCCAAAGAGGGACAGGAGGCTCTCTCCAGCTGGGCGTGAGCAGGACTGAGCCCTCAGCTCATGCACTCACAGAGAGCTCCCCAAGCATCCCAGGGCAGGGCAAGGAGCAGTGCCAGCCACAGTGCATGGCTGGGCCAGCTGCAGCTGAGCAGGCCAGGCTGTGGTGAGCACAGCCGCAGCAGAACCGTCCCGCAGCCCCGGCAGCCTGGTACAGCCGGCACAGCTCCCGGGCCCTACTGGCACAGCTGCCTTGCCCAAGGACAGCCCCTGTGCTGGCCAGGGCAGCTGCACTGAGCAGCCCCAGCATGGCCAGGGCCCGCTCCTGCCCCGCCGGGCAATGCCCACGGCCACAGCCCATGCCACCTGCAGCTCCCACCCTGTCTCACCGGCTCTTGGCAGCTGCCAGGTGGGGAAGGAGGGCACTGCCCGCTCATTGTGCAGCTGCTGAAAATGGCTGTGGTCTTCCCGCCCCGCCACCAGCTGCTGCCTCTTGGCCGCGCTCCAGCGCTTGATGCGGACAAGGAGGTTTGGGCGGTTGCGGAGATGCTGTAGTGGAGCCAGGCCCCGGCATTGCCCGGTGCAGCGGAGCCAACCCAGCCCGGCACCCTGTGGAAGGTGTAGCGGTGGAGCTGGAGAATGAAGCTGCAGAACTGTGTGGCTTGGAAGGAGTACAGGGCTGCCTGGCAGGCATCGCTTGGGCTGAGCAGCTACCGCTGGAAGAGGGAGTGGTTGATGGGCAGCCCCTCCCAGCTGTCTCAGCGCACAGAACAGACGCAGAGGCTGTTCACCAAGCACCACAGCTTGGCAGGGAAGGTGCTGGTGCTGAGCCCGGTGGGCAGTGGCAGCTCCACCATGGCACCGATCACGGAGTGTCGCCACAACACCCGCAGCGCAATGGCTGCGGCCGCGCCAGCAGTGCGCGGCCTGAGGGGGGCGCTGTGCTTGGGCCCCTGTGCACCAAGTGCGGCCCCGGTGTTGCAATGTGGTTTTATTTTGTAGGTTATTGTTTGATTTGTACTTTGGTAGTCCTTTTGGGGTTTTTTTGTTGCCCTGTTTTAGAGGTACACAGACCTGCCTTTGTTATTCAGTTGAGCCTGGTGTCGGTTTATCTGTTGTTTCTTAGCTACTTTCCTGCCAAGTTTCAAACCCTTTCTCCCCCACATCCAGTTATTAACCCCTCCTGTCCTAAGCAGTTTTCCTCCCTTGTGAAATAAACAGGGCAGAAGATCTTTCTCCTTTTTGACGCCTTTATTCAAAGTGATCAGCTCAAGGTTGGGAGGCCCAATGTGTCACAGCTCCCTGGAGTGACTCGGAGGAGGAGGCAAATAGCAGCTTTGTCCACCAGGGGGCAGAGCTGGGGGGGGGTCCATCCTCATGAGAGTAGGTGGGTGTATACACCCCTGGATCCCAATTTTGAGTTTGCAGTCTTGGGTCCTGGCTCCAACTAACATCTTCTTAAGTTGTGGTGAGGGGCCATTAAGGTTTTCAGAGTCTCTGCTGGCTCCGGACTTCATCCCTAATGTCCAGACACTATTTTGATCTCTAAATTCCATATTGGCTTGCTGGTTTAGGGGTTTATTAATTGCGTTTGGTGGGAGGGCTTGCCCCATTGCTCCTTGGCTCTAAACTTATTTTGCATACCAACTCCTGGTTCCCTCCCCTCCACCGTCTGGGGGGGATGCCATTCTCCCACCTGGCCCCAAGCAGGGTGATGCTGATACAATAGAGTGAATTCTCAACCATAGATACAACCTGATACTTAACAGGTGATTACAACATGCAGCCAACAAAAGCACTCCTCTCTGCCAGAACTGGTTAAACTTGTAATTCTACAACCTTTACAAAAAAATGGGTAACCCTTTTTTTTGTCCATAACACTTGTGTTCCCTGCCTTGTGTCCCACCCACAGTTCTTTTGATTAGTTGATCATTGTATCCTCCCTTGGGACCCACCCTCCTTTATAAATTGTTGTTTGCACCCAGTTCCTTGCCTGGGACACCGGGACTTGGGGACTGTAACATCAAATAAAGTAACCCAGTGCCCCTCAGGCCCATGCTGCTTTGGCCTTCTTGTTCCGTGTTGTGCCTCCACTGGTAGCTGGGATTCTTTCTGCAGAGCCCCGGAAGAGGGAGACTGTCACCCCTCCACTGTCACCATCTAGCCGGGATGTGCGACACCCAGCACGGGCCAGACTTGGCAGGGATGAGTGCAGCAGAGCCGGGGCTGTACGGGCTCCACACAGCACAGCAGGTTACAGCAGGACTTGGTGAGCAAGAAAGGCAGAGAAGGGCAGGGCAGGGCACTGGGAGCAGTGGCGGGCTTTGTCCCCATGCTGCATCCCATCCCTGGGTCACCATCAGGGACAGTGAAAAAGAACATTACTCTGTCTTGGCTGGAGAAAGGATGAAAAATGGGGGTTAGAAAACATTCATTTGGTCTCCTTTTCAGCAGAATAGCTCTTATCTCACCATGCCTATCTGCCTTTGGCAGAGTTGGCACATTTCTCATGATTTGGAGTCAGCTACAGCAGCAGGAAGGGGTAGCAATTTTGTCAGCATTGATATCAAAGCCAAAGTGCTGCCCCATGGATGGATGTTGCTTTATGCAAGGATTTTTGGCCTAGAGTTTTAGCAAACTCATGCTGGTGTCTTCCCAAACAGCATTGCCTTTTTCTTTCCGCAGGAATCACCTCTTCTTTTTCTTCCCCCCCTCTGGGGAGAGTAGCCATGCAAATGCCTCCTGCAGCCAACTCTTGTCACTGTAGACTGACAAAGGAGATCTTGCAATGGAGAGAGACTCCATTGAGCTGCTGTGGAGAGCTGAAGGGGGAAGCTTTGTTCTTTAGTCTTGAAGTCTTGTTGGGGAGCTGCTTCTGCTCTGGGGGATGTTTGTCCAAGTCTTGCAGGTTCATTGCTGAGCTTCCTGATACACCACAGAGACTCTGGGGTTGTCGTGTTGGCAAAGAGATTTCAGTCTGGGGACTTTTTAGAATGCTTCAATTATTCTTTTTTTTTTTTTCTTTTCTGCAGAAATATTGTCATATTCTATTTCTTCCAGATAATCTTTTCCTACTTTTTGGGGAATTTCCTTTTGCTGCCTTCCCAGATCACACCCATTCCCATGGCTCCTTCCTGGGTGAGGTGCAGCCCATGGCCTCCACTCTCCAGCTGGAACAGAAGGAAGCACAGAGTTCCCTTGTGGGAGAGGAGCTTCTCTTTCCTGCCTGCTTTCCCTTTGGGACAGGTTGGTGTGTGCTCATTTGATAAAGGCCGGTTTAAACTCTGAAGCAGTTGTGTTTCAAACTGCTCCCTCCTCAAGGTCTTCTGTGGGTATCCTTGGACAAAAGGCCTCTTGGTGGGAGGTCCCAGTGGCAGGTTAAGGAAGGAGGTTGATATTTCAGGGTTGTGACTGCTGAAAGCAGCTGGTTTCTGGGGGTGTCCAGAGCTGGAAGTGGCTCCTTTTTTCACCTGCCTGCAGAAAAGGAAGTTGCAAAGTGGGAGTTTCATTTGCAGAGACAGGGGTGGGCAGAGAGACAGGTCTCCTGTTAAACTGGCTGTGTGGTTGTTTTGATGGTGGGGAGGGTCAGAGATGCAGACACAGACACCAACAGAAGGAACAGTGTAATTTACTGTAATGCAAAAGTGAAAAAAAGGAAAGGGTAAGCTAAGCAGTGCATCTCAGCATTATTACAAAGGTTGCCTTTGGTGATTAAGAATGATACAACAGCAGATACCCCAATAGTTTCCCCTTCATCCAGAGCTGCATATCAGCTGGGGGAAGCTGTCCCAGCCAAGGCCTGCAGAGCCATGGCCGGGAACTGGGAAATCCTGTGGTGCCTCCACCTTTGCCAGCCTCAAGGCTTCCAACTGCGCTGTGAGAGTAGCCTGGCTTTGATAGTGCTGGACGAGCAATGTGCCAGAGCTCCTGCTGGGGGGACATCTGGTTTCATTCTCCTCTTGGTTTTCTCCCTGAGCCCGCCCAGGGCTCAAGAAGGAACCAAGGCCAGGTATGGCCTTGCCCATTTTCCTAATGCCAAAAGGTGAAGACGTGTTTCACCAGTGAATGGATGCATTGATCCTTTTGATGGTAATTCTTGGTTAAGGAGCAGATACATAGACCATTTGGTTGTAAAGGTCATCTAAAGGGCAACTTTGGCTCAGGTCCTGTTGTTGAGGCTTCAGTCAGTTGTTCAGTATTTTGTGGTGCAAATCAATGCTGTGCAGAGCTGGAAACAAACAAGTCTGTCCTTAGCACACCTGAGACAGGGAACAGGTTTAGCCCTGCAGGGCCAGGCTAGGGCCAAGAGCAGAAGGCCAGCACCCTGCATTTGCCCACTGGCAGCCCTCCACAGCAAGAAGCCACTCCTGCCCAGGGGCTGAGGTGCCCAAAGCTGCCTCCCCGCTGTGCAGCTCTGCAGAGCCCACAGAGCACAGGGTCCTGGGCAGCCAGGGCAGCCCGGCTGCCTTGGAGCACAAGGAGTGTCCCAGAGAGAAGCTGCTGTCTTTTGCTTTGGATCTGTTCCTCAGAGTCTTATCATTAATCCGCAGTGTCTGACGTGTTCTCCTTTACTCTCCAAAATTTAACACAGCTTTTGGAGAAAATTGACTGATGTAGCTTCTGCTGCTGGTGGTCCTTTTGTCTGCAGGTGAGGGCAGGTGATTTGAACCAAGGACAGAGTCCATTGTTAACACCCCAGTTTTGCCAAGTCAAGGAAATCATTCACAATTGGGCTACTGGTGTTGAGCAGTAGGTTGTTTTCCCTAGTTTTTGGAAAGTTACGACCTTAAGAAACTCAACAGATTTTCCTCCAGGAGGATACCAGCAGTAGCATGATGCCAATTTTTTCCACGTCTTTTCTGTAGCTTTGGTGCTTTAAAGAGTTCCTCAGTGCCCAGCAGGAATCAAAGGACCTGTGGTATTGTGAATTGAGAGCTCTGTGTTGTGCCTTGCCACATGAGTGTTCATGACAAGCTGGACACCCCACTTGTGGCTCTGTTGAGTTAAAGTCATCCCAGTTCTGTGCAAACAGCAGCCCTGAGATGCTGAGAAGAGCAAGGACAGTGGGTGGGTGTGCATGCACACAGGCGGGGGCTGACTGCTGTGTGGGCAGAAGGTTTTGGACTGCTGTACATCTTCACTCTCCCAAGTTGGAGGAATTTATCAAATCTATGTGAAATGAAAAGATATAAATCAATATGAAATAAAAATATCTCAAAATGTATGAAATAATACATGTTAATCTATCATAGATGTGATTTAACATCTATACACTACTGCCAGCTGGGGGTCTCTATACAAATCACGAACGGGACGGTACTGCTGAGGAGTGCGCCTCAAGCTGTTTGTTTTCCAGCATCAGTCTCATTGCACGGTTCTGACAATGGGAAGATGCCAGCAGCTCACATCCCTTGCAGCAGACAAAGGACTTAATGTTATAACTTACTTTAAGTAAGTTTTTTGACCAATCACACAAAGCAAAAGCATATTGACAGTAGTTCTACCCAACCACTGTACACACACATACCTTTTCTTAAAGCAATGCTTGCTTATTTCAAACACACTACCTGCTTGTAAACCATAAAACGCAATGCACAGAGCTCTATTATTAAGCTTAGAAGTTCCTCATATCTTGCTAGATATACTTTTCTGAAGCTTAGGGACTTATTCTAGACAAGCATTAATACACAGACCATTGATCTGTTTGTCCTTACTTTTCTACTTATATAACTTTTCTGCTGACAAATCTTATGGCTGCTGCTTAGCTGTAAATGCAGTTCTGCTGTCTCTGAAGCCTGCCTTTTGCAGCTTTCCCAAAACCCTCGGATTTGAAGGAGTCCCACAATTTCCCCCCTCATTTCAACTAAAAAAACCCTTTGTAACCGTGTCATTTATTAACTACTTTGCATTTCATAGCTTTACTCTAGTGTACCTGCTTATTACTTGCTTAAAGCATCCTTTTTGCTCACATTAAGCCTTGCTGTATTACAACACAGCAATTTTAATGCTGTGAAAATCCAGTCTGTTCAAAGAGCGTAAGCCATGTCTGATAGGAATTGTGATTCATTGTTCAAAAAAGTCTCGTCTCTTCTAAGGTCTAAATTCAAAACCTTCCTCCATGTCAATTCCTTCATCCACCATCTCTGTGAGATTTTAGAGATTTTAAGAACTCTCTGTGAATCCATTTCCTACCCCTCTCTTGCATGATAAAAACTTCTTTGATAGTTTTGTCCATCATTTGTCACACACACACTGAAGTATGCAAAGTATTACTAATAGTATCACTACCAAAACACCCAATACATAGAGACCTATTTTTCAAAGTTCTCTTAGCCAAGGTGCAAAGCCCCATCATTGGAACAAACCATCTAACCATGACCCACCATTCTCTTCAATTTGAGCTGTAAATCTTTCAGCTTTTGTATGCTTTTGTGGATAGATTCAGAGTGATCAGACAGGTTCATGGAACACAATCTTTCAAATTCCTCACAACCATGTCCATGTGACAGTAAAAGAAATTCAACTGCAGCTCTATTTTGAAAGGTAGCATGCCCAACACTGTTAACATCTGTCAGCATATCACCGATTGCAGTGCATGTGGCATTGGTTCGTTTACTCAGCCAGCATCCAACCCAATCAAATTGTTTCAATGCCATTGCTGAAGCCAGGTGGGGTGAAAACAAACCAGCTGAAACCCTTTTGGCAGCATTCCAAGGCATACTATCACTCACAGTTTTCATCAAAATGATGAGCAGATCTTGTTCCCTTAAGTTTCTTCTTAATGACTGCCTTAGCAGTAGGTGCTACCACAGTGAGCATTCCAGTGCTACATGGGCCACCTTCAAGGCGTGATGGGATGCCCTGCCGAGGCCTATCTCCACGAATGAGCCAACATCCTTTTGGTAATTTTTGTGGATATTGGTCAGCCTTGGAAAGATATCCCAACTGTCTGAATAATTACACCAAACCCTTGAATTTCTGTATGCAAAACAATGGGGAGTAACATTGTACTTTAGAGGATCACCTTCTCGCCAATCATTAGCTGTAAGGCAGAAATCCATTGTTAAAGGACCAAGGATTTCTAATTCTTGGGGTTTAGATAATGCTTTGGGAAGTTCTTTGGCCCAAATATTCCCATGCAATACAGGATTGCTCCCATTGTCAGTTTCACTAGGCTTACTATTGAATTGCTTTTTGACCAAGAGCAAATCCTTTATTGGCAGGCAGACTAGACAGGCTGAAAAAGGCTCTTCTGGTTCTGAATTAGACAAATTTATGGTATCTGCTGGATACCACAAATTTATGGAGCCTGCTTCCTTGGCTAAGGTCACCCAAACATATGGTTTTGGTTGTTCCACAGGCAAATCTGCTCTACAAGAAGCAATTAAAACCAACCAACACCAGCGTATCATTCGATTTTGCTCCATCCTTTTTATGAGCTAATTTTTGTCAAAAGATCCTCCCATATATATCAATTTAAAAACTTTGCTTTTGACATTTAACTAAAATTTCACCTCTGAAAGTCCAATAGAGGGAGTCTATGACATAACAAAACAAAACCCCATGCATTTGCCAAAAAAGCTCTTATGAAACCAACAATTGAAACATTTATAAATAGCATAAAATCAGAGTTTGCAGGTTCCACCAATGAACAGAGAACGTCAGGTGGGACCCGTGATCCCTCTGTTCTGCTCACATCTGCATACTTGAATGAATTGTCATAATTGCTTTTAATCAAGGAGAGTACGTTGGCCATTTTAGGCTTGGAAATTTTCCTTTCCTTTGTTGAAGAGGAAAGTAACAAAGTCTCATTGGCCACAATCTATTTCACCACCACTAGCGCCGAGTTATTTTTATCCTGGTGGGCATTTTTATGGAGACTCCAAGGCCTCTTGCCATTGTTATTTTTGTCTATTTTAGATGGATTCTGAAAGCTGAGGTCTGAGTAGTTCCAAGTCTGTTTCTAAATAACATCTTGCAAAAGCAGAATGAGCTCTCTCCTTCTTGCTTGTCAGCGTGTTAGAGCTTGGTTCCGCATGAACCACACTGGATAATGTTCCCCTGATGTCATGACAATCTACACTGTAATTCCTTGCCCTGAGGAGTATCAGAAAGACCTGCTGAGCTCCATGAACACTGTCAGCTGCATGGAAGTGAGCATCCTTGGCTTTGCTGAAGTAACTAGAGCTCAGCTTAGGTTAGATGCTCTTGAGCAGGAGAAAAGCTGGAATCGTCAGGTGTTTCCAGAGGCCCCTGTGCCCAGAGGGACTGAGTTCCAGGGAGCAGCTGGATGTTTCAGTACATGGTGGAAGGGGGCTGCCAGACAGCTCAAGCCTTAGTACAGCCAAACACTCCCCAACTCTTCTCAAGCAACACTTTGCTTTGGGTTTGAAGTTGTTCCCACTTGTTTGTCTGTGAAGATGCCCCTAAAACCACAATGATGCAAGCCTCTCAGAACTGGTGTTACATTTCCAGAAATGAAGAAAAAAAGCCCAAACCCAACAAAGTTTCTAAAGCAGTGTTTTTTAGAGAGGAACTTAACCCACTGTGCAGTTTCTTCTCACTGGGAAACATGCCTGAAACCTGGGCATGAGGGTATGAAGGCCACAGAGTCTCTTCTGCTTCTTGTGCAGTGCTGCTGAAACACTGAGTGACCGTGTTTCTCTCCTAGCCCAAGCCAAGTTCTCCATGTCACCAAGCCAGAGCCTGGGGATGTGGAGAGCCTGCCAAAACCTGCCAGTGTTTCCTGGCACTTTCTGGGACGGGCCTACCACTAAGATATTGATTTGAGTAGCCAGATGAGCAGACGGTGACCATAGGGATGGCACTTCTTCTTCTTTAGACCATGACAATTTTTCTTTTGCTGCATAATAGGATGCAGAAATTTTCAGACTTCTGAGAGACAGAGCTGCAGGTGGCTCCTGTGCGCCCAAGAAGACATTTTCATCCCAATACATTTGTGCAGGCATCTTAATGCGTCTGTGTTGAATGTGAGATTGTCAATATTTGTTTCCTTATCACAGGAATATGTGGTGGATTTCCTTTCTTTTCTTCCAATTACCATTGTTTTCAAGAACAAGACAAAAAGCTTGATGAGTTCTGTTCTATGGCACGTGTGCTTAACGGACCAACATGCACTGCAGAAATACCTTTCATGTACTAATCCTTGGAATTAGTTCCTATAGCAAAGTACCTGTTCCAAAAAGCCTCTCAAGCTGGTGTGAATCCTCAGAGCAGCAAACGTGCTTTTGCTGATGTAGTTCCCACTGCCTAGGTCAATCAATGAAATCAGCAGCCAAGGCAAGATCTGCGGCATGGTGGAAAGGCTTTGGCTTCATCGGGCTTTGGGTTTTTGGTTGGTAAAGGAAAGTCATCTCTGGGTCTCTGCCAGGGCAGAAACTGCAACTGAAGAACAGAGGTTAAACAAAGAGATCTTGCAGACCACCTAGAGATGTGAAAGCAGCAGTGCGAGCCTCGTGTTTCCTTTTTCTCCAGACTAAACACCTGATAGCCACAGTAGGGTCCCCAAAGCTGCAGCAGCCCAAGCTCCTCTCAGCTTTGCTGTGTGACTTCCTGAGCTGCTGCCTGCAGACAGATGAGGAGGAGCGCTGGTCTGCCAAGGAGCTCTTGAAGGTAAAGTGTGAAGGGGCTGCAGGTGAAACGGGGTCTGAGGGATGGGCTCCTCCACCACTGAAGTCCAAGGCATCAGATGAGCCCCCTTCCTCCTCACCTCCACTCTTGGTGCTCTTCAAATGAAAATGGTGAGGAATCCTAGACTGGGCTGGGCTGGCAGGGCCCTGTAAAGGTCCTCTGGTCCAAGTGTCCTGCAATGAGCAGGGACATCTTTAAAGAGATCAAGTTGCTCAGAGCCCTTTCACACCTGACCTGGAATGGTTCCAGGGATGGGGCTCTTACTAGCTCTTGGGACAACCTGTGGGAAAACCTGTGCCAGGGTGGCACCATGCTTTGAGTAAAAAAGTTCTTCCTCAGACCTACTCTGATTAGATCTCCTTTGTGTTTAAAATATTTGCCCACATCCTATTCTAACTGAACCTGTAAAAATAGATGTCCCCCACTTTGTTCAAAGCCACTCTGAAGTCTTGGAAAGGGGCAAAAAAGTCTCCCTGGGGCTTGATCTTCATAAAACTGAATAAGTCCCCCTCTCTCGGCATTTCCTGAAAGGACAGGTCCTCTGTCCTCTGACTGTTTCTGTTTCATCCTGTTTTGTAATTTGGTGGGGTGTTCAGTTTTATCTAATGGCAAAAGAATTGAAGTAGAGCAATGAGGGTAAAGAGACATGAAATGGTGGTAAAGGAACCCAAGGAAGCCAGTCCTGGCCTAGCAGTCAGAGATTTGGCTGTGGGCAGGAGAGGCTGTGGGGGGCTCACTGTGAGCCTCTGAGGGGCCCTGGTTTGTGCCCCCAGCCCACCCTTAGGGGTTTCTGGCACGCAAACAGGGACAGCTGGGAGGGACTTGTCCCAGCCCCATCTGCTGCCTGGCACACTCAAGCAGACGGGAGCTGCCCCAGGGTCACTGCCCGGTTGTGGCAGAGAGGGCACTGCAGGACCCAATGCCACTGGGCTGGCCCTGATGGGAAGGAAGGTGCCATCCAGCACAGGAGGGGCATGGCATGGAAAGGCAGACACTGCTTTCTGTCCCTGTGGATATCAGCACAGTGCCTGTCTTTCAAGGCAGGGACCTATGAGAGTCATTGGAGTTTCCTGAAGGAAAGAAATGGCAGGGACAGAAGGCACCATTTCTAGAGCACTGGCAGGGCAAAAATCCCAGCAAGATGAAGCCATCACAATAAAGAGATGAGTGGGATTCTGGGCCAGGTTTGCCTGTGATGGCAAGGTCCTGCACATGACAGCTGGGGAGCAGATGTTCCCATCATTCTACTTTCTGGGTCTTTCTAGGAACCAGAGGAATCCTGATTGAGTCTGTGAAAGACTGAGCTTGGAAAGTCCTGGTTCACTGTTCTTTGTTGTTTTGTTGTTTTTTTTTTTCCTGTGGACAGCATCCATTTGTAACTTCAGCCAAGCCAGCATCCATCCTGTCACAACTCATCAACTCAGTCAAGAAGAGGAAGAAGAATTAGGAGACGCGAACGGTACATTCATGTCAAGATGTTATCTCCATAACCAGCTTAGAGCAGCATTGTAGAGTAGAATTCTAGAGTAGGATTTTTGAAGAGTTTTGTACAATAGGATTATAGATTAGGATTACAGAAGAGGATTATATATTAGGATTAATTGAATAAAGTAATTTTAAAAAGTTTCTGAAACTTTAATTCATTTGGAAGATTCCCCTCCTTCTGACCCATTCAGAAAACTTCCTTCTGAATTACCAGTTTTTTTTTACTGGTGGTAAGTCACACATATGGCTTCTTTTGTATGGGTTTAAAATGGGGAAGGCTCTTTTTCATTCATTCTTTCCAGACCTCCTTCATTCATTCTCTCCATAGTGCCTTTGGAATATCACCCGCTGGCTGTTTTTTGCCTACTGTGGTATTTCTACTTGAGGCAGAAAGGGCAGTTTCATTTGCAGGAAAAACCAAAAAAGGAGTGGGGCAGCTCAAACACCTGTGCAGATGCAGGCATTGAGCTGTGATTGAGAGCATTTGGGTTCCTGCCACTTGGATTTGGATCCCTAAATGCAACGTTTTTGGTGGAAGGAGAGCCTTGCTCAAGTGAGAAAGCAGAAAGATCAGAGAGGGGGCTCGGGAAGGTCTCCTGTGGTGCAGAGCTGTCAGCACCTGTGAGGTGAGAGCGGGCCCGGCCTTGGCCGGGGCGAAGCCCCAGCAGAGCCCGGCAGAGGCCGGAGCAGCCTGAGCCTCAGCAGAGGCAGGCTGGAAGGAGGCCCTTGTAGCTGCAAGAGGCAGCAGCTGGGCCCTGGGTGCCTCTTCCTGGGAGCGGGCGAATCCTCGGCTCTCAGAGCCCGGCTGGCAGCTGGCTGCTCCTGAGGGGAAGCGCAGCCGTGCTGGGCACAGCCCGGACTGGAGGCATTGGCCGTCTGGAGTGTGCCCAGGAGCAGACAGCAGAGAAAGGTGAAGCGCAGCTGTTATGACTAAAAAAAAGGGTTTACCCATTTTTTCTAAAAAGGTTGCAGAGTTACAAGTTGAGCTGGGAGCTAGTTGCTGGCAGAGCTCTTTGTTAACTTTACGTGGTAATCACCTGTTAAGAGTCGGTCCTTGACTCTCTCTTTTTGAGAATTCCCCTTTTTGTCAAGTACCACCCTGCCTGCAGCCAGGTGGACGGCCCTTCTCTGACAGTGAAAGGAGGGGACATCGGAGGATATGCAAAAAAACCTCAGACCCAGAATGCAGCAAGACAGGACCCCCGCCAAACCCAGGAAAAGATCCCTAAAGCAACAAGCCAACACAGAATTAGGAGATCAAGGTGATGTCTGGACATGAGGAAAAAGGTCCAGAGCCTGCAGAGATGCTGAGAACCTTTGTTGCCCCTCATCCCAGCCAAAGATGACCTCAGCTGGAGCCAGTACCCCGGATGTCAAACTAAAAAGTGAAACGGGGTATATCCCTACTGCTCTAGTGAGGACAGGTCCCCCAGCTCTGCCTGCTAGTGCACAAAGTAGCATTTTCCTCCTCCTTCGAGCCACTCGTGGGAGTGATGATGGCATGACCGTGGACCCGTCAGGCCTTCCAACCTGAGCTGATCACTTTTAATAAATGCATTAAAAAGGAGAAAGATCTCCTGCCCTATTTATTTCAGCAGCTGAGGGCCGGTGGCCTGGCTGAGGAATTCCTCCTCTTCTGCCACGTGCCCTGTAACTCCTGGGAAAGGTCAGCAGTGTGTGCAGCACTCTGGGCACCAGGAGAGGGATCTGGGCTGCTGGGCAGGCTGGAGCACAGGGCAGCCTCCTTCAGGCACGGCACTTCTGCCAGGGGAAGCCAGGCCGGCGGGAGGCAGTGACAGCTTGGCAGGTCACATCTGCAGGAGCCAGTGCCTCACGCAGCTCTTGGAGGAAGCGCCTGCAATCCTGCAGTTCTGCACCGAGCCAGAGCAACGGGGTGAGATGCAGAGTGTTTTGCAGAAATATTCAGGGCCACCAGGGCAGCCTGCTTTGTGCTGTCTGGCGTACAGCAAGCGCTGTGCAATGCAGCTCTGAGCTGCTGGGAGAGAGGGAATCAGGGATGTACCTGAAGGTTTGTCTTGAGGAGTGAACTGACTTGGAAGGGAGCAGAATAATTTCAGTAGGAAATCTATGTTTTCTTCATTAATTTCAGTAAAAAAGTTGCAATGTATCTTCACTCATCAATAGCACTTGCAGGACTTTTTGGCGAAATGCTTGTGTTTGATTCCCAGAAAAAGAAGGAGAGGCGCTGGGAAAATATTAAAATGTAAGAAATGGGGCATAATCTTGTGAATTCCTTTAGCTTTAACAGGCAGTGCTGAACCCTGTATTCCCCCATTGCAGTGCTTAATGTGGGCAAGCACATTAACCTTGAGAACAAAGAGAAAGGTCACTCTAAGAAAGTAACTGGAATGCATTCAAGGGACGAGTGTTGCTAGGATGCTCTTGACTAGTAAAGGAGAATTTGAGGAATGGAGTATTTCTCAAACAACTGTGTCCAAGGCCCTGCCATATTTGATCCATGTTTGAGCAGGCTGCCAAGGCAATGAAGGAAAGTATCTTGTCTAACAAGTGGGATCTTGACCCTTTTTCCTGATTGAGGGCAAATTTGGGAGAGAACCCCTGTGGGAGGAGACCCCAAGGACTGTGGGGCGGGGATGCCATGGGAGGACACTCCTGTGTAACTGTCAATCAGCTGTGGCTCCCTCCCCAAGTTTTGGAAAATTCTACGCCCTCTCCCTCCTCATTGGTTTGCATTTTAACACTGCCCTCTTCCCCCTCTTCCATTTGTGTACCCCGGATCACACTACTTCAGCTCCTCCCCTGGTTTCTCTCTCCACTGGTTCTGTGTGTACCCTGGCCCCTCCTGCTCATTACACTGTTATAAACCCTGGCCCCACCCCTGTTCTGGGCTTTTTGCCACCTGCTCCCCTTCAGCCTGGTTGTGTTCCTGCCTCTCTCCTCTTCACCCCCCCACCCCAGACCCTTCCTGGACCCTCTGCTTTGCCTCGAATAAACCTGGTTGGATCCCCAGCAGTGTGTGCGGAGCCCTCCTTCCTTTCCTGGCTGGTAAAGAAGACCTTATCCAGGACTGAGTGCAAGGTGGGCTGAGGAGGCAGTTCCCTTTGGAGCTGGTCAATTCGCGCCAGGATTTCTTCCCCCCAGGGGGAGGAAGTCGTCTTCCCGCAGCTGGCGCCCGAACAGGGACCTGGACAGTCATCTGCTCATCCAGGTCCTAGAGACCAGCTCTTCGGTGCTGTCGCTCTGTGAGTGGCTGCGCCAGGACATCAAGCGCCGTTCGGCTCCAGCTCCAGGGAGAGCTGCCTCCTTGATTTTTCAGAGGACTGCTCTGCCTGGGCTGCCGACACCCCTCTGTGCTTCGCCTTCACTCGTCTGCAGCTCTGAGGGAGCACCAGGGAATCAGAGGGACCGGCAGGAGCCAGCCAGCCCCCGCAAGGACCTTCATTTTGCCCAGGATTTCTACAAGTTGGGTGAGTGAATTAGTGCTGAGGGGCACTCCACCTGGGCTCGTTTCTCTTTTTTTTGTCTTTTGCCTTTTTGGGGGAGACTTGGGTGTTAAACTAACCCGCGCCCAGAGGGAGTTCTATATCCACGTAAGGCTACCCTTGTGTTGGGGAACATTTCTTTTACAAAAGGGGATCTCAAATCTTTTGTTAAATTTCTTTTCAAACATTTTCCTGAGATTTCTCAGGAAGATGCCTCTTCTCTTTCATTTTGGGGGAAAGTGGGAAGATGTATTTACAATGAGCAAGTTAAGGGGAATTATCAGGTAGGGAAACACAATGTTCTGTTCAATCCAATTTTTAACTTATTAAAAGAAAAAAAAAAGGTTGGGGTCCCCAGTTCTCCTCCCCCATGTTCCTCCCCAATTGATCCTAAACACCCTTTCCCTATGAGTGGGACAGGACCCAGGTCCTGCCCAAGGGCATGGGGCTGCCACCTGCTCTCTGCTGCTTCCTGCCCCACTCAGTCCCTTTGCCAGCCTGGGACTGGCCACCCCAGCCTGGACTCTGCCCTCACCCTCAGTCCAAACACCCCGGATCCCAGTTCAAACTCCTGTTCTATCATCAGTTCTAATTCTCAAAATGGCGCCAGCCTTGTGGCGCCCCAAAATTGCTTCTCCTCACCCCGTCATAGTCTTCCTGCTCTTCCACCAGCACCTCCCGCCTCTCTACCAGCTCCTCCCATCACATCGAGTTCCGCCCCCGCGTTGAGTCCTGCCCCCTCCAAAACGGAGATGTCATGCTCGTTGGGCTCCGCCCCTCCTGCCCCTCTTGCTTGTCCCCTGGGTAGTCCTTCTGTGGGTGGTCCCACTCCCCAAGAGGGCTCCGCCCCAGGGCATGATGCCAGCCTCCCATCAGGCCACACACCATTGGCCACACCTCCCCCCCTCCGGCCTCTTCTGGCTCCCAAAAAACCAGAACTGGAAGCAGGTCTGACCGGAAGGCAGCCATCTTGGCTTGCCAGGGTCTCAGTTACTGGGGTTCTTCGGTCAGTCAGAGACCCGGTGCCCTAGCTTGCGGTCTCATCCTCCGAGGAGGATGGGGCTTGCTGCACCCTCAGCCCTAACATCAGGCCAGGCGGTAGCTGGGCGCGGATCAGGGAGGAGGTGGTCAGGGACAGGGACCTAGAGTTCGCGAGGGACCTTGACCGGTTGGTCGCTCCGGTCATCGTGACCCGGAACGGTGACACGCGGTGGGAACAAATTCCATACACCGAAATCAAGGAGATGCAGATAGCAGCGAAAGACTATGGGAGGAGTTCACCATATTTCAAAAACTTATTGGATTTGACATTTACCGGCCACACCTTAATTCCCCATGACCTTCGGTATATTATGACTGCTTTGTTGTCCCCAACTGAGTTCCTCCTTTAGGAGGGTCAGTGAAAAAAACTCTTAAAGCCTTTGGTGGAGAAGCATCAAGTGGACGGGTTGGGGGATGAGGCTTTGAATGCCTTTTCGGGTGATGGAGTGTTTGATAGGCCTAAAGATCAGGCCACTTTGCCTGTGGATGTACAAATAGATATCAAGCTAGCTGCCCAAACAGCCCTTTTGAAGATACTGGAAAGCTGCATCCCCTGCAGAGCTTCTCTGCCATCCACCAGGGAGTCGACGAGCCATTCATCAAATTCGCCGATTGTCTCCGGGAGGCCATAGAACACCAGATTGACAACGTGGAGGCTAGGGACGAGTTGCTCCGTAAGATGGCCATGACCAACGCCAACCCGGACACCAAGAAGATACTCAGGGCCCTTCCCCAGGACCCTGAGCCTTCCATCACCCAGATGGTCACTGCCTGCACGAAAGCCACCTCCATCGAGCAGACTGTTGCACTTGCAGTGAGCAAGGGTGTTGGGGAGGTGATGGTAACTCTGAACAACATCCAGTGTTTCAACTGTAAACAATATGGCAATGTTTACGTCAACTGTCCCTACCTCCTGTCCGACGGCCATATTTCGTCCTTCATGCCTTCACGCTCCACATGACCGTCCTCCACCACCTCTCCGCACCCTCTGAGATTCCAGCACTCTCCTCGGTGTCCGGGAAATGGGTGGCAGAGCGCGCCGCGGCCCCATGCAACGACACCAAGTGGCAGGCCACATCTCCCTACCATCCAGGAGAACCAGTTCCCGACCAGATGTTTTCCGAGGATCGGAGCCACAAGGACGGACTCAAATACTTCCACCGGACAGGGACACTAGGCAAAAGCCTTTGCCGGGTCCTTTGCAGCTCCATCCACCTTATGCTGGACGATGAGGAAATCGTCAGGGTCCAGGCAGGCTACATGCTTCCTCCTTTTCACAACAAGGCCATCGAGGTACTCCTCCTGGGGAACAACAAAAACACTCCCAATGAAATTTCAGTCATCCCCAAGGTCGTGACTGTGCGGCCTCTTAATGAAGTTACTGTTACTATTACTTGCACGTCACCACCCTTCACACTCTGCAAACACTCTCCGTTTGCACAGATGTACGCGCTTCCCGGACAGGACACTGACTCTTCTAACTATGATGTTTTCTATACATGAGCTCTAACCAGGGAAAGACCCAACATCTGTGACACCATCTCCTGGATAAAAGAGGAATTTTGAACTCGTCATGACGGAAGACACAGGGGCAGACGTCACCATCATCCTGAAGACAAAGTGGCCCCGCGACTGGGAGTTGGTGTCCCCTTGTGGCAGGGTCTCTGGCATCAGCGGAGTGGAAACCTCTCTCCAGAGCAAACATCTCATAACCATCGAGGGACCGGAGGGGCAGATTGCCACAGTGAGGCCCTTTGTAACCACCTGCAGCATTGCCTTACTGGGCTGGCACGTTCTGTCCCAATGGGGGGCCCGACTAGATATTCCCAATGTCACCTGGGATTTTTAGCCTGGGCCACTGCAGAGTGCACCGCCCCTCCCCTTGTTTGGAAATCACACAATCCGGTGTGGGTGGAGCAGTGGCCCCTTCCTGAGGAAAAATTAAAGGCGCTCAATGACCTGGTAGAGGAGCAGTTGCACCTGGGGCACACTGTACCATCTCAAAGCCACTGGAACACCCCAGTCTTTGTCATTAAGAAACCAGGCAAAGACAAGTGGTGCCTGCTCCAAGACCTCTGAAAAGTCAACAAAGTCATTCAAGACAGGGGCCCCCTTCAGCCTGGCCTCCTCTCCCCCTCCATGCTCCCAAGAGACTGGCTGCTGGCAGTCCTGGGCATCAAGGACTGCTTCTTCAACATCTCGTTGCACCCCAGAGATGCTCCTAGGTTCACCTTCTCAGTCCCACCCATCAACTGAAAAGAACCCTACAAGCAGTACCATTGGATCCCTTTGCCCCAGGGGATGAAAAATAGCCCTGTGCTCTGCCAGACTTTCGTGGCACAAGTTCTTTCCACAGTCCGGAAACTTTTCCCCAAAGCCATCATTTACATTACATGGACGACATCCTCGTCTGTGCACCAACCGAAGCCTACTTAAAGACTGCCCTGGACAAGACCGTGGCCATTGTGGAACGCGCAGGACTGTAAACTGCCACGGACAAAATCCAGCTCTCCAGCCCGTGGAAGTACTTCGGCTTCCACATTACCGGGAGGACTGTCACTCCCCAGAGCCTCACCACCCAGAACGATCCCCACACCCTGAACGACCTGCAGCAGCTTTGCGGAATTATCACCTGGATCCGGCCTTTCCTGGGTCTCACCACAGAGGAGCTGGCCCCACTCTTCAACCTCTTACGTGGTGATCGTGAGCTCGCTTCTCTTTGCACCCTGACTCCAGAAGCCCAAGCAGCTCTCGAGAAAGCCACAGCCACTGTGGCATCCCGCCAAGCGCATCGTGTGGACCGGTCCCTTCCCCTGGATGTCGCAGTTTTAGGTAAGGCCCCGCATTTTCATGCGCTCATTTTCCAGTGGGACAAGTAGCTCAAAGGACTCATTATCATTGAGTGGTTGTTCCTACCACACCAGCCACGCAAAACAATAACTACCACAAGAACTAGTGGCTCAATTGATAATGAAGGCTAGGGGTCACCTCCGAACCCTAGCAGGCTGTGAACCGGCATGCTTCTATTTACCATTCACATTAGAATATTTGGACACACTCTTACAAACCAATGAACACCTCCAAATCGCTTTAGACAGCTATCCCGGTCAGCTTTCCACACATTACCCAAAGCACAAATTCTTCAGAGACTCATTACAATTGGCTCTAAAACCACTCAAAAGCACCACACCTATCAAAGATGCTTTCACAGTGTTCACTGATGGGTCTGGAAAGTCCCACAAGTCAGTGATCACCTGGAGGAACGACGACACTGGAAAGTGGAAGTCCAATGTCAAAACTGTTGAAGGATCTCCCCAGATCGCAGAACTTGCTGCGGTCGTGAGAGCATTCAAGAAATTCCAACAACCCTTGAATGTGGTCACTGACTCGGCCTATGTTGCCAGGATAGCTGAGCGAGCAGAACATGCCCTCCTCAAAGAGGTCCAAAATGAAAAATTGTTTAACTTGCTCTAGGAATTAATCTGGCTGCTTTCCCACTGAGAGCAACCCTATCACATCATGCACGTTCGGTCTCAAACAGACTTGCCTGGCCCCATCACCGAGGGCAATCGGAGAGCAGACCACCTAGCCGTGTCAGCTCACGCAGATCCTACCCTCCACATGGTTCCCGACACTTTCCAACAGGCTCAACTGAGCCACCGCTTCTACCACCAAAATGCACCTGCCTTAAGGCAGCAATTCAAAATCTCGGTAGAGCAGGCCAGAGCAATTGTGGCAATATGCCCCAACTGCCAGGCCTTCTCCTTGCCAGTAGGTGTTAATCCAAGAGGCCTGGGAGCTCTTAAGCTCTGGCAATTGGATGTTACCCATTATGCCCCCTTCGGGAGGCTAGAATACGTACACGTGTCCATTGACATATTTTCAGGAGCAGTGTTTGTGTCGGCACATGCAGGCAAAAAAGCTAGGGATGTGATCAAGCACTTCTACATGGCCTTCGCCACCCTAGGAGTCCCCAAAAACATCAAAACAGATAATGGTCCTGCCTTCACTTCCAAACAACTCAAAGAGTTTAAGCAGCAATGGGAAATTTCCCACATGACAGGCATCCCTCACAATCCCACAGGGCAGTCCATTGTAGAGCGAGCACACAGAGAAATCAAAAAGCTGTTAAAGCAGCAAAATGATTCAGTTAATACCTCTTCCCCCCTTGAGAGGTTGTGCAAAGCTTTATATGTAATGAATTTTATGAATTGCTCCCAGAGGGAGCCCAACCCTCCAATCCTCAGGCATTTTCATAATTGCACACACGCACAACTCAGGGAGAAACCCCCGGTGCTCGTTCGCAATCCCGAATCTAAAGCCATTGAAGGACCCAACCTACTCATCACGTGGGGCAGAGGATTTGCTTGTATTTCCAAAGGCTCTGGACCCAAATGGATTCCAGGAAAGTATGTCAAACCCTACCTCGACCGCATGCCTGAAGACCTCCCAGCCGACTAACAAGTCCATCATGCCACCCACCAAGCCCCTGAATCCGCCTTCTCCTGGAGAAGGAGAAAAAGAAAGGGGACGTGTCCAAACAACGTCGCAAGGGTCCTCATAACACGCTGATACGTCCCTTCCACGGACTGCACAACAATCTCAGACGAGGACATACCCCTACCGTTCCCAAATTACTGCTACCATTAAACCCCCCCCAGTTTCCCTACCTCCCCTTGTTTCCTTGTTATCTCCCTGCCTGCCTCCTTTTTTCCAATCGAAAAAGAATGGGGGGGGGGCTTCATAGAGTTATGGGGAAAGGATGGCAAGTCACTCTTTAGCAAAGAATGTGTATTTCCCATGAGTGACGAGGGCTGAAAAAACTGACACACGTCTTTTCTTCTTAAAGATTAGATACATTGGGGGTGAGGAAGTGGGAAAACCATGACCCCCCTCGCAACAATCCCAGGAAACCCCCTCAACAGCGCAAGTGCTGCTAGAGCTGATGCCTTCATCTATGTCCTCCTGATCATCCAGGTGACCACCGGCTGGATCATACCACAGCCGAAGCAGAATGTGTGGGTCACTTTGGCAAAATCCCTTCAGCAAGACAACCTTTGCATGGCCATGGGAAGCGTGGATGATCCACTCTCCACATATCTGGTGGGAATCCCCTTGCCACAAAACAACTACCATATGTAAGAAACCCAACCCAGCAGTCACCTGGGAGGAGTGGACGAGGATTTTCCCACACGCATCACAGAAGCCCCAGGATTAGACCTCCTGGGCTCCGCCAAAGCAAGTTATTGTGTTACTTTTGAATATAAGGCGAGATCAAATCGGCAGTTCACCACCAAATCACAAAGTAACAGTCCTAAGGATTTCTCGCCCAATGGTAAAACTTTACAATGTGGCAGAATGGTGCAATTACACTAGCACCACACCATCCAAGTCCATGTCATACCCCAAAGACCTCCCAAGGGGAGTGTTTCTTATCTGCAGTGACAGGGTCTGGGCAGGAATCCCCTCCAACATCAAAGGGGGTCCCTGCAGGCTTGGCCAGCTGACTACCCTCACCCCAAATTCTACCATGATACACGACTGGAAGCAGAATAAATTGGCTCACCAAAAGATATCTTTTGAAGAATTCGACCCAAACCGTGACAGCCAAATTTTTAACTGGGGTACAACGAAGAGGGTTGCCGTATCCATTTTTCTTCCATGGGTTGCCGCTGCCAAGGCCCTCAGTGAGCTTTCTCACCGGGGTGCTGGCTCAGTAAAGAGGGCCAGTGCCACATCCGCTGCCATATCCGACCTTCTGGCGGATGAAGAGACCACCAGACACGCCACACTCCAAAACAGAGCCGCAATCGACTTCTTGCTGCTCACACATGGCCATGGCTGTGAAGAGTTCGAACGACTGTGTTGCTTCAACCTGTCTTCCCACAGCACCTCGATCCAATCTAACATCAAGGGACTCCAGAATCAAGTAAAGAACATCCACACTGAGAAAAAGGCAGCCAACTGGCTTGACAAACTCTTGGGACATTAGGGGGTTCCCAAATGGCTGGCTTCCATCTTAAGAAGCCTTCTGTGGATCATCATTATTTTTATAATTGTTTCAGCAGCCATTGGATGTTTTAAGAGAGCCCTGCAAAAGAGCATGGGTGAAGCTTAAAAAAAGGAGGGAGATGTGGGAGGAGACCCCAAGGACTGTGGGGCGGGGATGCCGTGGGAGGACACTCCTGTGTAACTGTCAATCAGCTGTGGCTCCCTCCCCAAGTTTTGGAAAATTCTACACCCTCTCCCTCCTCATTGGTTTGCATTTTAACACTGCCCTCCTCCCCCTCCTCCCATTTGTGTACCCCGGATCACACTACTTCAGCTCCTCCCCTGGTTTCTCTCTCCACTGGTTCTGTGTGTACCCTGGCCCCTCCTGCTCGTTACCCTGTTATAAACCCTGGCCCCACCCCTGTTCTGGGCTTTTTGCCACCTGCTCCCCTTCAGCCTGGTTGTGTTCCTGCCTCTCTCCTCTTCACCCCTCCCCCCACACCCCAGACCCTTCCTGGACCCTGTGCCTTGCCTCGAATAAACCTGGTTGGATCCCCAGCAGTGTGTGCGGAGCCCTCCTTCCTTTCCTGGCTGGTAAAGAAGACCTTATCCAGGACTGAGTGCAAGGCGGGCTGAGGAGGCAGTTCCCTTGGAGCTGGTCAACTCGCACCTGCTCAGGATTTCTTCCCCCCAGCGGGGAGAAGAAGCCATCTTCCCGCAAACCCCCAAAGGGGATCCTCTAGAAAGCAGGTTACATTGGCCCCTCTCTCAAGCAGTTTGGGAAAAATACCTCCATTGGAGAAAAGTGGAAAAAACTGTTGACTAAGCAATAAAACCTAAACAATATTAAACAATAAAACCTCTTGCCGCTCCAAAAGAGAGACAAACTCAGAAAGTCCCCTCTATGGGCTGTAGCTCAGCTCACCCAATCTCTTACCAGTCCCTGTGGCGCTGGAAATGCTGCGGCCCAGGCCCGGCCCGGTGGGTCACAGGTGTGAGCTGTCGGTGCTCTTCTGGTATTCAGTCTGGAGAAGGTCTAAACAGGTCCAAAGAAAATGGAAAAAAAAAAAAACCACAGTCCTGGGAACTTCTTTGCCTCAGCTAGCTAAAATTAACTAAAAGCTAAGGAGAGCTCTGTCCTGCTGTCTGTCCATTTGCAGACATCACAGTCCAGGAGCAGGAATGTGGTGGATTGAGTGCAGTTTCTGAAAAGAAACTCCATGCTTCTTTCTCCCCCTTCACTCTTGGAACAAGTGTTAAACGTTCAAAACTTACTATTCAGCAAACCCAGAACAGATGACTGGGGATACAAGCATCATACAGTCAAGCCAGGACAGCCCTGGAAGAGAAACAACGTATTGGTCTATCGGTGGGCAGTCAAGCTTTGAAAGGGGAACAATGCATAATGGAGCCCTTGGTGGCAGGGAGTCGATATGGTGAGCCATCATGACCTCATCTCACCCGCAGGCCATGTGTGAGCTGATGCTGTAAGTGGGAAAGTTCCACTCCTGAGCAGGAGATATAACGCCTGGTTCTGGGGTGGAGGGGTGAGAAGGATGAGATGCACACCGTTTTGATCCAGGGGATGTCCTGGAAGTGTACTGCCCACCTGCCCCTGCTGCAGAGTACCATGGTCCATCTCCTTCTCCTGCTCAGCAGATTTTTGGGAGTCAAGGGGTTGGTATGTATTATTTGCTTTGCAGGCCCAGTTGTGTCTTAGGTTCTTTTGTGCATGGGCCTCCTCCTGAACCGGTGACAGTGACCACCAGGGACCTACAGGACGCTCCTACTCTGATGTCAATAAATTCTGAGAAGTGATTTAAATACATCAGATAAATTGGGGTAATGTTTAGTCTGTGTGTTTCATCAAAGTATTGAATATGTCTTAATTCCACAGATCCAAACTAGTAAGTGAGGTTGCTGGGTGTGCCTGTGTTAGAGAAATTATTCCCTATGCACCGAATACTAAAATACAGTATTGCCTCCTTTCTAAGCCTGAGCTGGCAGCAGGCATCGGGCCCTGCTTGGTAACTCATTTTGGCAACTTCTGGTAGCAGGTTAAGAAAGGTCAAAATGAAACATTTTCAGCTGTTTTCCTCTGGTTCACATTTTTGGGAGCCAAGATGGCCTGGGTGTGTGCAGAGCAGTGCAGCCCCACAAACCCCTTGGTTTCCCCACAAAACCCCTTGGTTTCCCCACAAGTTGTCATGCCTTGTTTCCAGGTGTGCCCAGCTCTGGCAGGAGAAAGAGCCCACAGCGCAGTGGGCACCGTGTCCTGCTCAGCAAGGGCTCTCTGGCACAGAGCAGCAGCAGCACCAGCACCGTTCAACCCGCTCCTGCCTTGGCTTCCCCTGGGACACAGAAGTCTCTGGAAATCAGCCCCGCCAGTCACGTTCCAAGCCTGCAGCAGCTGCTGCTGGTGGGCAGACGCTGCAAGTTCAATTGCTTCCAAAGGGGAATAAATGCAGAGATGTACATGCACCAGAGCCCTGGGCATGTCCAATAAATGTGCAAATACGTGGGGAGATTTTTTAGGATTGATTTCAGCTGTTATGCCAAAAGTGCCTTCTGTCCTGGTTCTGTGCAATGCTTTGGGCCATTTTCTTGGTCTGGTTTCCTTTCCTGAGTCCCATCAGAGTGCTCAGTTGGGGTACAGGCTGTAGGTGCTTTGTGCACTCTTGGAGTTACTCTTGGATCCCTTGAACAACAGGGGATTACCCAGTAGTGGAATTTGTGCTGCTTTGTGATGGAGGAGAAATTTCCAGGCTGTTTTCTGTTTGCTGTAGGGAAGGTTGGTTATTGCTTGGCATAAATTCACAGACCAACATAGAGCGTTTGCTTTGTGATGTCAGGGCATGGTTGCGACGTCATTGTGGTGACATCAGAAGGTTGCCTTGGTGCATGGAAGGCCTCAATATCACAGCTGCCGTAGGTCTTGCTCAGAGCAGGAACATCCTCCTGATTGAAGCATTTGTCAGTGGACAGCTGTGCACTGACAAGAGCCTTGCTATTTCTACTGTTAGAGCACAGCCTGCAAACTGCAGAGTACTGCTGTAACAATAAAAGAACTAATTGGTTCTGTTATTGCTGCTTTTACAGTTTATTATTCTGACTATTATCTGACTTACTTGGCATGTAAGTAAAGGTTTCCCCTGGGTGTAACCTAACTTGTCTTTTGTATATCTTCCTACTCTTTCTTAGTGACTGAGTTTCATATTTAGAAGCAGAAAAAACATTAGGATGCCACTGGTTTGGTAAAGCTCCTGTCAAGATGTTCAGCTTAAAAGGGGGTGTCTGTAGCCACAGGGGCAGCATTTGCCATGGAACCTGCAGGGCTTCCGTTCCCTCCACAGGAGAGTTTGTGGCAGCAGAGTCTGTCATTTCCTCAGTTTGCTGGGACAAGCAAGACACCTTTGAAAATGTAGACTGGCAGACCTTCTTGGAAGGCCTTCCACAGTAGGCCTGTTCTTCCAAGACCTTCCTGGAAGGCCTTCTAAAAACTCTGCAGTTGTTCCCAGAATTCAGGGAAAGCTTCTTTCGTTCTACATTTCTCCTGAAAAGATTTGACTTTACAGAGTGCTAAAATAGTGATTTTCCCTTTGCAATGAAATGCAAACTCCAAAGCAGTGAGCGTCTGCTCCTGAATCCTGGAGCTGCTGCTGTGCTGTTTCACAACAGAACTGCCACAGCTCCAGGAAATTTTGAAGAAGCTTCTCTGGGCAACTGTTTCCAGCAAGTTAATGAGAATTAGTGCACGCAACTGATTTGTTTTTAAAAAGTACCTGAAGGAGAGGATTTTAGAAGCTGTTTTATGTGTTTGGTAGAACAGGAGCATAGGGTGTTAAAGAAGACTCTGCATTTTCTTGGTCATCTTTGTATTCATGTACTGGCAAAACAGGCCAGGGTGTAGGCACAACCAAGAATACTGTCCCAATCTCCTGCTGGCTGTGGGAATGAAACGTGTTTCCTGGACGGAAGTTGTGAAACAGGAAATCACCTCTGTTTGGGTTAACTTGTTCTGAGGGATTCAGCAGCCCAAGCAGTTTTCTCACAGCATCTGGTTTATTTTCCCTGCCCACTACAGGTCACGTGAAGCGTGTATTCAGTGGTGCTGATTGTGAGGTGAGTGAGAAAGGGAGATTTCATGTTCCTGGTGTTTAAGAATTGTAGAGCGAACTGTCAGCTTGGCCAGTAGCAGTAGAGTGTAGAGGGCCAGCTAGGGAGGCCAAAATCCATTTTCATGCCTTCAACAAAAATAACAAAGGCATAAGTGGATATTTCCTAATTGCATCTCAGAGCCCAGAAAAACTGCCAACTCAGTTTTGCAGAGAGAAGGTTCCTTGCTGACAGCAGCCAGAGGGGAACACTGAACTTAGACAAATTTCCTATAGAGTAGAATTTGTCCATTTAAATTTAGTCAGAGTGACTGAGAATTCTATTCCTATCCATTTAAAGACATCTCCTTAGAAGATGTGGTTGTAGAGAAAGAAGGCCATCTTGAAATGATGGATGCTGTATTTGAAGCCAGATGGGCAACTTTGTGCCTGGAGAGCTGCATGGGCAAAAAAGAGGCAGAGGTACTGCTGGTCTGGAGCAGCTGCAGATGAGGCAGCAAGTGGCCAGGTGGCCAAGAAGGCCAAGGGCATCATGGGGCAGTGGGGCAGCAGGAGCAGGGCAGTGAGCGTCGCCCTGCGCTGGGCAGCGCTGCGGCCACAGGTGGAGTGCTGTGTGCAGCTGTGGGCCCCTGGGAAGCAGAAAGTGATGGAGGGGCTGGAGAGTGTGCAGAGAAGGCCACGGGAGCTGGGCAATGGTGATGGAGCACAAGGCCAGTGAGGAGGTGCTGAGGGAGCTTTAGCCTGGACCAGGGGAGCTCATGAGGGACTTTCAAGCAGACTTCCATAGATGCCTACATGACAGTGCTCACCACAAGGGCTGTTTCCCTGCCAAAAGTCCCCTCACTGCATCCAAGTGTTTTAGACACAGGCAGAGCAGACACTTCCATTTTGTTGTTTGCTGGTTTCCTAGGAGGAGAAGCCCTGTTCATTTTCTCTTTTTCCAGCAAGCAAGGATGCTTCTGCACTGCTTTTCTGGCCCTTATCATACAATGAAAGGGATTCTGAACCCTTTCTTGTTTTCCATGTCTGCAGCAGCAGTCGCAAAGGCCTTGCTAGGTCTTTCCTACTTTTCCATTTAAGAACTTTAAAGAACTAAAAGCTCCATTTTGCAGAGACAATGTACTTGCTGATAGCAGCCAGGGAGGAATATCCAATTCATAGCCATATGCTGTTCTGTTGAATTGGCCCATTTCGATGTAGTTGGACTGACTTAGCATACCATTGCAAACAAAGTTGATGAGTTCTCCTTAGCAGATGTGGTTGTAGACGGGAGGGGAAATGAGGTTATAAAGCCCTAGGTAATGGCTTATCCCATTGATTCTCTCTTGCCACAGGTGACAAGACCAAGAGCCGTCTTTCTTCTGGCTCTCTCTCTCCTATTGCTGAAGAAGCCAGAGAGGAGGAATACGAGCGACTGGACTGGAAGCGTCCAGCTGTGGTCACACCACAGGCTGCTCATTCCAAGAGAGTAAGTGCCTGTTCTTTGTGGTCCTGTATTTAGTACAAGGCAGAGGTGCAAGTTTTTGAGCAGCCAGCACTTGCTGGCTGAGGATGGTGAATGCTGGAGTCCTGCAGGTTGTAGCCATTTCCTGCAGGCAGTGACAGCAAGAAATTCACCTCTGACCTGTCATGCTGGGGCACTGAAGAGCTGAGGGCTCCGGCTGAGCTTCTGGCATCTTGGCTCTGGGAAGCTCCATCTCTGGGCTTCTGCTGTGTTATTGCAAGGGCGCATGTGGTAGTGCTGAAAGTCAAATCTCTGTTGTTTTTTTTTCCGTTTTTGGAAAGATGTCTTTGGGTCCTGGAAGTTTCTGCAGTTTTCTTGAGTCGTTCCTCACTTGTAGAGTCTCTGTTGGCCCAGCTGCCTTTTGGCTTTTGCTAAGCTGCAAGGAGATGATTGCGTTCTCCATGAAGCTGTGGGGAGCCATTCTTGTCACATGTGGCCAAAGAAAGGAACCGCGCAGTTGCGAAGCCTCCTTGTGAGGCAAACAGCAGAAGGGGCAAGTTTCTGTTGGTCTGTTTTGCCTTGAAGTCTGCAGCTTTGGAAGTACATTCGAACCGTTTGTGGGGGTGAAGCTTCAAGTCCTTGACTGTATTGCTCAGAAGAGGAAGGCCAGCTTGAAATGGTGGATGCTGTATGTGAAGTCAGATGGGCAACTTTGTGGCTGGGGAACTGCCTGGGTCAAAAGAAGCTAGGGTGCTGCCAATCCAGGGCAGCTGAACGTAAGACAGTGAGTGGCCAGGTGGCCAAGAAGGCCAAGGGCATCATGCCTGTGTCAGCAGCAGTGGGGCAGCAGGAACGGGGCAGTGAGTGTCGCCCTGTGCTGGGCAGCACTGTGGCCACAGCTGGAGTGCTGTGTGCAGCTGTGGGCCCCTGGGAAGCAGAAAGTGATGGAGGGGATGGAGCATGTGCAGAGAAGGCCATGGGAGCTGGGCAAGGGGGTGGAGCACAAGGCCAGTGAGGAGGTGCTGAGGAAGCTTTAGCCTGGACAATGGAGCCTTGCGAGGGACATTCAGAATCTTTGTGCATGCCAGTACTTTAGCTACTTTTAGAACTGGCTTTCTCTTCCTTTTTTTACTGTGATTTTTTGCTTTGCCTGAAGGAAGTGGCTTATTCATTTTCTTTTCCCCCCCACTAAATTGGTTTTCCTCTTTATTTCCTGCCCTTTTACAGAACTCGGACTGCTACAATTTTCTATTCCAAGCTGTCACTTCTGGGGATTGCACTATTTTTGCATGAGAACACACCATTCGATGCAGGGATCTTGATGCAGAAGGAGCTTTTGTGGCTCCAGGCCTGCCAGCATCACGTTGAGCTTAACAGTGCCTGGGACTTTCTGTTGACGAGGGAATCAGTGTGTGTTGAGTTTGGGAATTGAGGAGGAGATCAATACCCTTGCATTCCAGCTGCTCCTCAGAGATCAGAGGAGCTGGCAGGGGCTGGGCTTTATTTCTGATTCCAGCCACTTTAGGACTGTCAGTGTGGTCGAGTCCAAGAGAAGAACTTGCTCAAGCACAGATGCACAAAGAGTGCAGTTCCCAGTGCAATGCTCTGGGTCTGATCACTTTCCATAAGGACCTGCACACTCCATATTCTCCAGGAGTGTGCTTTATTTAGCAACAGGAGAGCAATCTCAGGATTGCTGCTGAGCAGGGCACTGGCTACCAAGTTTTGATGTGTGTAGCAACAGAGAGGACAGAAAATAGAGATAATAGTAATGAGATCTACCTATCCTATCTATCTATCTATCTATCTATCTATCTATCTATCTATCTATCTATCATCTATCCATCTATCTATGTAACATTTACATAATTGAATCTTCCGGGCTCTGATCCAAGGCAGTTGGAGGTGCAAAGGTCCCCTAAAGCATCCCTTCAGGACACGTTCCCTCGACCAATTCTGAGCAGGCAGAGATGTTTCCCTCTCCAGACAGGATGGGTTTCTTCCCCTCAGAGTTGTTTTCCTCCTCTGGCCTCTTCTGCCCTGAAGTCCCCAGTTAATTCTTTAAATTTCTGCCTGTCCTAGAGAGGTGGAACAATTCCATGTTTAGGTGGTGTTTGGTGACTCTGGTCATACATGCATTACATGTCACATGGTTTCCTTCACTGACATCCCCAGGGGTGCATTCGTTAATGGGGCCTTAGAACGGGGATCAGGGCTCATGGAAAAGAACCAAAGGGCTCAAGGCGATAGGCCGAGAGGGCAGAACTGCCACAACGGGGCCCAAAAAGAGCCTCATCTCCTCCTCCTCAACCTGCACCCTCTGCGCTGCCGTCTGCGGCACCGGTGGCTCCTCTCGCTGCAGGGCTCCAGGGCGTGCTGGGGGCCAGGCCCCCCATCTTCAGGAAGAGTCAGAGCCTCGGAGGTGAGCAGCTGCTGCTGTGGCTGGGACGGGAGAGCTGTGGCTGCAGCCCTGGGCACGGCGAGCTGTCACTATGGCCGGCTCCTGCCAAGACTCCGGGCTCTGCTCCTACCCTGTGCGCACAGACACGGCCGAGGGCTGCCCGGGAGCTCCCTACTGGTCCGCAGAGGGCCCGGCTGGGCTGCTGCTCTCTGCGGCCTCTGCCCGCCGCTGCCAGCCCCGCCGCGCTCCCACCTGCCTCTGGCGCAGCCAGGCCCCCACGGGAGGCAGCACATTGTGGCCGGCTCGGAAAAGGAATTCTTATGCCAGAGCCCGGCCTGTGCATTATGCTTGTCAGCACCTTCTTCTCTGTGCAAAAACCTGGGTTTTAGTACAGTTTTTCTGCCTAAGAGCTTCTGAAAAGCAAATGTGCTAGGATTCTCATGACCATATCCAGTAAGTTCACTGCCAGGAAACAGAAAGTAGGGCCAGGGTAGCAGATCAGCCGGGAGTTTGTCACTCCCTGCAAAGGGCTCATGTATGATGTGGGAACACCACGCTCCAAGATGGGCAACAAGGGTAAAAGTGCTCAAGGTGCAGCAGGTGAGATTTAGGTTCACCCAGAGAGCAGACAGGGGTGGTGAGCACTGGAAGATGCAGCTGCAGTCCCCATCCATGTGCCTTTCAGTGGTGGCTTTAGGGTGTCTGCAGCCTGCATCCAGAGCGCCCTGGAGGCTCCTGTGGCTGGCTTTGCACTCAGGGTGAGGATGCCCAGGAGCTGCTGAGGCTGGCAATGGGGACCAGGGCTGGGGCTTGTGGCCTGGCAGGCGTGGCTCTGGGGGCTGTGACATGCCTGGGCATGGGTCACTGTCACTGTCCTCCAGAGCCCTGGCTAGCTCTGTGATGTTCCATGGGCAATGGCAAGAGTGGGGAACTGGCTAGTTTAGAGTTTTGCCTGAGCCAGAACCTCTAGGCCAGTTGCCTAGCAGTAGAGACCCCTGGAGGAGTGATGAGGACCGAGTGAATGAGACAGAGGAGGCTCTTCTGCAGGGTAGAGTGCAGCGAGTTTTTTAGGAGAGAAGGAAGGAAGATATATAGGAGATAATTCTAAAAGGAGAACAAACGTAAAATGAAGCCCCAGCACCCCTGTGCACAGGTTTTTAGAATCTTTCAAAACAGGAGGAGGACACCATACAGTAACCAATAAAAGAACCTCTAGGCCAGTTGCCTAGCAGTAGAGACCCCTGGAGGAGTGATGAGGACCGAGTGAATGAGACAGAGGAAGCTCTTCTGCAGGGTAGAGTGCAGCGAGTTTTTTAGGAGAGAAGGAAGGAAGATATATAGGAGATAATTCTAAAAGGTGAACAAACGTAAAATGAAGCCCCAGCACCCCTGTGCACAGGTTTTTAGAATCTTTCAAAACAGGAGGAGGACACCATACAGTAACCAATAAAAGACTCTCGGGGTGTGGTTTCGAGGGCAACAGCAAATCAGAACAGGGGGAGGAGAGAGGGTTGGGATAGGGATTTGATCTTAGGGTGAGGGACAGGGAACTTTCTGGAACAAAGGGTAAGGTTTGGGCTGATGGATGGGGAAAAGGGGCTGGGTTGCCTTGACAGACAGGGAAAAATCTGGTAAGGAGGGAGGAGATTCCTTGAGGGACACTTGGCTAAAAGGGCGTAACACAGGGGAGAAACTAACAGAAATAACTCGGGGAACACTTGAACACACCACTAGATAACAGAACATTTGACTCAATAAACTAACACACCTCAAAACAGAAATTCAGGCTTTCAGCAGCTGAGAGGTGGCAGTATTAGAACCCGCAGCAGCTGGTGAAAGCCATCTTTCTCCTTCAGGTTCTTGCTGTGGGGGAAGGTGCTGTTAGTTGTGGTGGCTGGACTCCCCCTTTGTGGGAGGATGATCTGTAGCAGGGGAGAGCAGAAAGCTGCCACGGTGAGCAGAACATGCTCAGAGCACCACAGTTCAGAGAATGATACTGCCCCTCAAGTGCAAAAAGCTTGACAGCATGTAATTCTGTGCAGAACTGTTGTACAAATTTTGTCTAGAACGTGCCCATTTTTGTATTCTGTAGATAAATACTCTGGGTTTTATAGAATACATGGGGTTTTTTTCTTAAGGTTTTTGGGAGAACTCACAAGTTTATTTTATTTGCATTTTTCATCCAGCACGTATACAGATTTATTTTTTTATTGTCCTTTTGTAAACACTTAGGGAACAAATACTCAAGCATTTTTTATTCCTTTGGGATATTGTGATTAATATTCTTAGAAAAAAAATCTTGTTGAACAAGTGTGAAACTGCAGAGAGAGGGAAAGTAGCATAAAAGTCTTTGAGAACAGGGCATTAATAAGGACTGCAGAACTGAGTAATTCCTCCAAGGGTGGAATTAGCAAGATATATTACCAAGAATACCTGTCAAGATAATTCCTTAAATCAAGGGAAATGTGACCTGGAGCCGTACAAAGTACAGCCAAAACAAATCAAAAGCTTTGGAGAAGAGGGAATTTTGCCAGTGACATCAGTCTGTCTGGATAATTGAGAGATGCCTACGGTCCTTGCACTGCATTCCTCAATGCTTGGAATGCCTTTTCTCCCAATTGCTGTGATGTGAATAAGCAGCTGCAGTTGTTTGCCATTAACTTAAGGTCTTAGGGAAATTACCAAGCACTATAAATGTTGTTTTGTAGCTGAGCAAGACCTGGGTTTCCCAAATCTTCTACAAAGCAACAGGGAACCACACAGTTACTTGTGCTAATGTTAATGAAGGGTTTCATGAAAGCAGGTGAATGAGAGCATTGCATTATAAAACTTCCACATTCCAGAAAACAGGAGTGTACTAAGAATAAAACATATGAGGTTAGCATAACATCAGAACAGGATAAAATGAAATTGCTAGACAGGAAGTGCCCTATCAGAAATGAAGTGTATAATTTCTGATACATCTGCATGCATTTGCAAGCTAAAACAGACGAAGAAGGGCAGAGATAAAAAGGAATGGAGATTTTTAAATTGCACTGTGCAGAAGAGACACACAAACCACCTGAGTAAACACAGCTGAGAGATTCAGCAAGGAGTTGGATTAGGGTGGAATCAATTCACTGAAGGTTTCTGGTGCACTTGAGTGCAAAGACTGAGGAAGAAAGGGAAAAGTTTATTTTCTGAAAGCCATTTAGATTGCTGGAAGCATTGTCTAGAGATTTAAAAGCTAAAGCCTCAGAGAATCTGAACCTAAAACATCCCCAAATGGATTGATAAGGTATTATGGGCACATCTCTGCTACTTTCAGAGTCAGTGAAATTGACAATGAGTGTTTGGAAATTAGGAATGCCAACCCAGATTTTATCTTAATTACTTTAAGAACACCATAATAAGGCACTTCAGGAACTGAACACTAACATTCTCACCCCGCTCTATTTACTTTATGTTTGATTACAGGCTGGTAGAAGGAGAGATCAGGCTTTAATTTCTCCCCAAGTTACCTGTTGCACTTTCAGGTTAGGAGTACATGTAAAATTCAGCTAATCACTCTCTCTATCCATGAATATTCTACCAGTGAACTGACATACAGAAATATCCTTTTTCTCTTGGTTCCTTCCTAAGTGGTGCCCTAACGAACAGGACACTTGCGTAAATCACACAGAAAATTGACGAAATTACCTCTCAATTGCATGATAAAAGCTTCTGAGAAAAGGCTTGACAGGATCACTAAACAAACTGAAACATGGCAGAGAAACATGCATTTTAGCACTGATCAAGGGGAAAGAAAAAGGAATGGTGTGGGGGGAACAGTGCGGGATGCGGAGGTTCAGGGACATCACACGACAACCAATATGATCCAGTGAAGCCAAATTTATTATCTCTAAAAAGACTGTATTTATAATAATTCTCTACTGTCCACGCGTCTCTAGCGAATACATGATTGGTTAGGCCTAGCTGTTGACGCATCTAAGATAGGGTGCTGATTGGATCATCTAACTTTTCACGCATCTGGCTCTGGTTTTCTGTCCCACCCATGAACAATCTTTTTCCTCACTTTCCCAAGCTCACTGACTAACTTGCTGAGTCCATTTGACTCTTCTTCTTTGTATCCTTTTCAAGGATATACCGACCCCATTTTCTGAATATGTCCATTATTGTTTGTGAACGTGTCCATTGTCCATTATCCCAAGCAGGCTGGATTGTGCATCAGATGAATATGGCCATTGTTTCTCAAAAACTCCTCAATCTGCAACAAATCTTCAACAGAATGGTGTAAAAATTCCAAGTGGAAGATAGGGAGAAAGGCAGCACAGGAAGAACAAAGCCCTGTCAGATGTCCTGTGGAAGGTAACTTTGTGCCCCAGCACTGTCGCAGGACGTTCCCTGTCATTGGTGCAAGCAGCTGGAGACATAAATACTGATTGATTTGGGGGCCACAATCTTGGTAAGTGCAGAGGTGGTTCAATAAGGTGACAGGAGGGAGTTCTCTCAGAGTAACTGGGACGCCTGAAAGAAGTGAACAGCTCACCACCGCCTGGCCTGCTCTAATGCTGTCTCTGCTGGGTTCAGGGTGTCCCCAGCACACTGCAGCGGGGTCCGGATAGCTCTGACCTGCTCGGCACAGCTTGTTCAAGGTCCCAAGCCGTTCTTAGCCACAGGCCACCTTAGCAAGCTTAAGTGATATCAGCTCTTTAGTGATTATCAGCTCATTGTGATTTCAGCTCTTAGCTTGCTAGGTGCCACAGGCCAGCAGATGCAGGGAAAGAGAGCAGAAGGCTGTGTGAGTTTTCACAGCGATGTCTTTATTGATTCTTCTGCAGAGGTTCCCAGTGACAGCTCTTCTGCCCGAGCTGGGCAAAAGCAGCTCTTTATATAGGGTACAGTGATTTTGGGAATTGTCCAATAGAAAGGGTTAAAGGAAAGTGACCTACAGTCTTACAGATAAATAAGCAAGGGGTCGAAAGATAGAAGAAAGGGGCATGATGACTCGGCATTTTCTATCTTAGGCTTCTGGCAACCAGGGAAGCCTTGCAGGCCCTGTGCCTGCTACAACTCCACTTTCTGTTTTTAGAAAAATGGTGTTCCCTATAGTTCTTTTGAAATAATGAACAAGGAATGAGAACATAGCTAACACAATGACAATTGCAAGGAAAATCCACAACATTTCCTTAACCAAAAATGCCACCCATCCTGTTAATCGCCATTGACCAAAAAGGCCATTGACCCAGTCTGGGGTCTTTTCTACTTTCAAGTCTTTCATAAGTTACTTCAGTTTCCGGATGTTTGCGTGGATGGATTCCAAGTGTGAAGAGAGATTGAAGCAGCACATCCCTTCAAAGTCTTCATAGCCGTGTCCGTGGGCAAGCAGCGGGAAGACAGTCGCTGCTCAATTTTGGAGTGATGCATGTCTTGTGGTTTCTTCTTCCTTTAAGAGATCGCTCAGGGCAGCAGATGTAGCATTGGCTTGCTTACTGAGTCAGCACCCAAGGTGATTTATTTCAGCAAGGGCTTTAGCTGCAGCTACCCAGGGTAGGAATAGGGGGACAGCAATCTTTTTTAGTTTGTTCCAATCATATAATTTGGGATCGCAATTTTCATCAAATTCTGTGTAAGATCTTTTGTGGTGTTTTAATTCTTTTTTTTTTTCCACTTATGTAACAAGGTGATATTTGGAGTGAGGGTAGAAAGTTTTCCAAGGGTACAGGGACTTCCCTGGAGTCGGGAGGGGATCCCAGCCCATACTCTGTCACCACAGATGAGAAATGTTCCCTTGGATAATACTTTGGGGTGGAGAGAGGACACAGATATCACACTAGCAGTGTAATCACACCAATCGGGATAGTTATAAGCTTTGTTAATTGGTGATATTTCTTTTCATATATGTGTTTTTTGTCTGACCAATTTCTGGCCAATTGTTTTTCAGACGTCTAAAGTAAAATTTGTCACAGTATGTTGCCTTGGAGGACCCCAACAGGTCCAATTCTTAGGGTTCCTCTAGAGCATTGTGCAGTATTTTTGTCCACTCGTCCCAAGTATCTACCAGGCTGGATCTCTTACCTGTGATGCAGAGGAGCTCTGAGTCATAGGCCAGTCATCTGCTACAAGGGGAATTCCTACTAGACATGTGGAAAGTGGGTTTTCAATGCTTCGCATGGACAGGCATACGTTATCCTGTTTTAATGTCTTGGCTAATGTTACCCAAACATTATGGCAAGGCTGTGGGCTAATCCAGCCGAAGGCACGCGGTACGGTGAAGCACATCCAGGCAGCAGTGAGGACAGCACCAACGGAGATGTTTTTCATCTTTGGACAGAATGGGGCTTCTGATAGGGAATATAAGCAAAATTTGTTATCTTTATGATGGTAAGGAAGGGTTCTCTCCCTTGTTCCTTTCCTCTGTTCCTTCCCCTTCCCCCTCCCCCCCACCTTGTTTTTTTTTTCTCTAAGCTAAGGGAGGGGGAGTGGGTATAAGGTTAGGGGGTTTTGGTAGGAGTAAAGAAAAGGGAATGATAGGACTTTTAGGGTAAAAAAGGGGTAACAACATGTAATTCAGAGAACAGTTTTGTGTTCAGGCTATATCTGGCTTACGGTTTGATGCACCAGAATGTTATTCAGCTTTCTATTCTGTCCACTGTCACATGATGGGATGGTCTGTTCTTCTGCTTGTGGGTATTCAGCGATGTCTTTGTCTCCAGGCTGAACAGGTCTGGTTTTGAGGAGGTCTTGTGTTTGACTCGGGGGAATTCTTGTCACTGTTTGTGGGAGTGGTGTTTGCAGTGCCTAGGTATGGTTTTATGTTTTTTCCTGGGTACCATCTTGGACCAGATGGTAGTAGAACACACTCATATCCTCTACCCCAGGTAATCAGCTGGAAAGGCCCAAAAATTTGGTGTGTCTCTGGGTCCTTCACAAGCACAGGTGGTTTCTCAATGAGCTTTGCTTGGGTGGTATTTGCAAAGTGGCAAAGTATTGGTGGGTCAGGCTCTGATGTTGTACAATATAGGAAGTTGATGACACAGAGAGCCTTGCAAAGTCTTTCCATTGGAGATACGATTCTTGTGTCTCTGCTCTGCTGATTGAAGACTCTTTTGAGGGTTTGATGTGTCCTTTCCACAATGGATTGTCCTGTGGGGTTTGCAGGTATGCCTGTCTTGTGTTCTATTCCCGATTCACTGAAGAACTCCTTTAACTTAGAGGAGGTATAGGCAGGTCCATTATCTGTTTTGATCTCCTTTGATACTCCCAGGGCAGTGAAGGTGAGGAGAAAGTGTTTTATTGTGTGCTGTGTAGTTTCTCGTGGATGGGATGATGCAAATACTGCTCCTGAAAATGTGTCAACCGATACATGCACGTATTTTGACCTTCCAAAATGTGTGAAGTGAGTCACATCTGTCTGCCACAGCTGGCAGCCGTTCAGACCTCAGGGATTGACTCCTGTCCCCATAGATGGTATCTGATGGTTTTGGCAGCTCGGACATGTAGCAACAATAGCTTTTGTTGATCTTTTGAAAGCTTGAACATTCTGATAAAGGCAGATACATTCTGATGAAAAAAAAGCATGTGACAACTTTGCTTGAGCAAAGATGTTAGGAACATTAGCAGTTTGTACTGCCATGGCTAATGCATCTGCTTTCTTGTTCCCTTCTGCAATGATACCTGGGAGGTCAGTGTGCGACCTCACATGCATTATATGGTAAGGTTGCTTTCTGTGGGAGATTAAGCGTGTTAATTTAGAAATCAATTGGTATAACTTTGGATTGGGAACCTCTTTGAGAAAAGCATGTTCTGTTGTCATAGCTATACCAGCAACATAAGCTGAATCTGTGACCAGATAAAAGGGTTCATCTTTGAATTTCTCAAAAGCTCTGACAACAGCTGCTAACTCCACAATCTGTGGAGATCCCTCCACTATTTGGATGTCTGATTCTCATTTTTGTGTCTCAGGGTCTTTCCGTGTCATTACAGACTTGTTATGAATGTGAACAAGGCCAAACTTTCTCTGGAGAAGGAGGTTCTCATTTATTAAAATAGCTACAAGGAACAGAGTACCTAGGATAAGCCTGAGGACCTACAGAGCGAGCCAAAACCAGAACAGTGCGCTATCCCCAAGTGCATTGTGTTTTCCCCAGAAAGTAAGTTTCCAAAAAGAACCGTGACCCAACCAAACTCCCCCCATTTATAGCCCCCTTTGAGCCCAGGATTGGTCTATTTTGGATCTGCATGGTGATTGGTCCATTTCCAGGCTTCCCATTGGTCTTTAACGCTGTTCATTCTGGACCAATTGTTTCTGCAGGGCTTCAAATGATTGGTCACATCTTTGATCCAATCCCTCTTTGACTTTGCCTAGCCCCGCCAGACCGCCCTTCCACCAAACCCTGGACCCTTCTCCCAGAACATTCTAATAACTCCTCCCCACTCTTAAAATAATACAATTATTATAACATAGTTAATACAATGTAATTGAACTATACCCTAATTTAACATAACTTAGCTTTTACTTATAACAGACTTGTGGGATGACCCTGAGCCATCTGTAAAGGTGGTTAGAGCTTGGAGAGCTTTTTACTTCGGACTAGTTTTGGGGTCAAATGAAAGGTTATGTCACAATTAAAATGTTTGTGTTTTGGGATATGAACTAAAATTTGGCCTGTATAGCTGTCTAGGGCAAACTGGAGATTTTCATTGGTTTGGAGCAAATTCTCCAAGTCCCCAGTGGTCAGTGGCAAGTATATGCATTTGAACTCACACCCTGCAAGTGAGCAGAGGCGAGTTCTAGCATTTTTTATTAGATGTGTCATGATTTCTTGGAAGGTGGTAATTGTCTTTGTAGGTTGGTTGTTTGTAAAGATTCATTCCAGTATCAGAAATGGGTCTCTAAGCTGAGTGTCCCATTGAAAAATCAGTCCATAGAACCAAGGTGCTTTTCCCAAAATGATGAACTGGAAGGCAGGCTGGGCTCGAAGTGATATGCTTTGTGTGAAGATAGGGCTTCTTGGACCTTGGTGATGGCATCTCGGGCTTCTGTTAGAGAGTCCAGGTCTTTGTTGCCACAAAGAATGTTGAACAGGGGAGCGAGGTCCTCTGTTGTAATTCCTAGCAGTGGATGTACTCTAGTTGTTGGATCCGCACAGATTTTTAAGTCTCTCAGGGTTTTTGGCTTGTCTTGGATGGCGAGCTGCTGGGGTATGATGGTCCTTTCTCCCATCTGGACTCCAAGGTAAGTCCATGGGTTGGTGTACTGTATTTTGTCCTCACAGGTCTCAAATCCTGCCTTTTCTATGTTTTCAATGGTCTTTTAAACTGCTTTGTCTGAGTAAGATTTCTCTGATGCACAAACCAGGATATCATCCATATAATAGTGGATGATTGCATCTGGGAATAAGTTCTGAACAGAAGACAGGATGTGAGCAACGTACCACTGGCATATAGTGGGACTGTTCTTAAATCCTTGGTGAAGAAAATGCCAATGATATCTTTTGAGTGGAGCCTCTCTGCAGCAGCAAGTAGTCAAAAGGAAGGAGCGTCCCTTCCAATCGCCCGGCAAGCCTACAGCACTGCTTGCACCTGGGGGCACTCTCTTGGGTTTGGTTACCCAGGAGGGTGCCTAGGGAGAACTGTCCCACGTTGTAGTGGCAACAGTTCCCTGTAGCGGATGAGGCTCGCAGCAGCAATCCAACAGGAAAGAAGAAGGTGGCTCCAGCCAAGGGTTAAAGCCGCTTTATTGCAGCTGAGGGGAACTCCCAGGACTGAAGCAAAAAACTACTGGCTTGCAAAAGTATATAAAGGGAGCTGGAAACAGAGGTGGAGACAATATCAGCACCAATGAGGAGAAAGAGGGGAGTGGTATTCGAGGGAGTGACATTGAGGGAAAACCAATAGGAATACATAAAGGGCGGGGCCCTGGCCCCTGAGCCAATCACCCGACGCTCCAGTTAGAACTTTCCAGAGGGAAGGGAGGGAGCGCCGAGTGACAGACAGGGTACCAGGGAGGGGTCTAGGGAAGGATACATAGGATTTTGGGAGGAGCAGGGGTGACGGGTACTGAGGAGGAGGGCGGAGTGAGTCAAGCCTGAACCATATAAACTAAAGGGGGGAAACAGAACCATCCACATACAAACTGAGGGGGGAACAGAACAATTTAACACAACACAACACCTCTCTGTTAAGAGAGGGAAACGAGAATGCAAACCATGGGGTGTCCTGGGGGTGCAGCAGAATGCTGAAGAAACAGTCTTTGATATCTATGATAGCAAGTGTCCAGTCTCTAGGCAGCATCGATAGGGAGGGCAGGCCAGGCTGGAGGGGGCCCATGTCCTTGATGACCTCATTGATTTTGCGAAGGTCGTGGAGGAGCCTCCACCTTTCTGTTCCAGGCTTTTGCAGTACAAAGACTGGAGAGTTCCAAGGGCTGATGGTCTCAACAGTGTGGCCTTTGGCGAGCTGTTCTTTCACGAGGAGTTGTAATACCCACAGCTTGACTTTAGAAAGGGGCCACTGTTTGATCCAGATCGGGTCATGGCCTTTCCAGGTAAGACGAGGGGTATCTGGCAGTGCTCACTCCTCAGTGGCCCTGATTAGAAATCAAGAGTAGGAATATGTAGGGAAGCCCCTCATTGGGATAGAACATCCCTGCCCCAAAGGGTGATGGGGGCTTGTGGGTGGATGGTGTCCCTGGGCAGGTACTGTCAAGAATGGTCCCCTCTTGGTCCAAGAGACCAGTTCCCCCAGCATACTTTGCTCTCAGGCCCGGATGCTAAGATGTGCGCACAACCAGTTGTAGAAGGAGGGCTCTGAACACAATGGCGGATCCAACAGGGTTTATTGAAGGCAAGTCTGAGGGTTCAGGTAGGGTGAGGGTGTGGAGAGTGATAGGAACAGGCAGGAGCGCACCCACTGTTGAAGGGGATCAGTGGCAGAGCCCAGAACAAGGGAGGGGCCAGGGTTTATAACCAGGGGAAGATAGGAGGGGTCAGGGTACAGACTGTCCAGTGGGGAAAGGTGTCAGGGGAGGAGTTGAGGTGGGGTGACATGGGGTACACCAATGAAGGAATGGAACGAGGGTGGTCCTTCGAGGAGAGCCAAAAGGGGAAAGGAAAGTGGAGAAATTTCTATAACTGGGGAGTAAACTACAGTTGATTGACAATCAAACAGCAGTATCCTCCCAGGGCATCTCTGTCCCATCTTCCCTCTGGTTCCCTCCCACAGGGGGTCTTACCACAAATGGGCAGATGGTTGCCATCTTGCCTTCAGGTCCTTCGACAAGGATGTTGTTCTTGCTTTGCATCGATATCCCATAGCTCCACCAATCCCTGGAATCATGCATGCAACAGGTTGTAGTTCCCAGTGTGCTGGCCATTCTGAGCAAGCGATGATGGTCACATCAGCACCGGTGTCCAGCATCCCCAGTAGGTGGATCTTCTCTCCTCTGCAGGTAAGACTGCGCTCAATGTTAGGCTTGCTTGGTCCCACAGCATGTACCCACATTGCTATAGGGTCGAGAGGAAGCTGTTCCCTGTGATTCTTTGGGAGTAAAGAGACTTGTGCGATTGGAGTTCCCTTTGAAAGGAAAAATGGTAAGTCCTGGACAGAGATTTCTTGTCCCAAGTGCACTGTTTGTACTTCTGGAACAATGAAAATTTCCTTTGGGCTATGGAAAGTGTCACCTATAATTAAGATGTCAGAAGGATCACCTTGGCCCATGTTTTCCTATGGGAACACGATAAACAATTTCATTATTAAAGTCAATGGACAGAGCAGTTACCAGCTGGTGGCGGGTTCCCATCTGTATCACCCCGTGTGTTGGATCCTCTTCTTTTGATGCGGAATCTCCTGGGGTGGTACGTGGCTGTGTCTGGACGGCTTTTGATTTGTTGTCATAGCAGGACTTTGCTGCACTCCGTGAAGCATTTCCGGAATGCGGTTGGTAGTGCTGCGTATTCTGGGGTCTTTGATAGGTGTTACGGGGGTTTTGGGTAGGTGACCTGTCTGGACAGTCCTTTATAAAATGTCCAAAATCTCCACAGCGAAAGCAGCAGGTCTGGTCTTTAGAAGTTATTACTGCATATGCACCAGAAACTCCTTCAGCAATACCCTTAGCAGCAGCTTGGGCCACTGTATTTTCAGTGGACTAGTGACGTGTACAGCATTCCAGCATTTGCTCTATGGTAGGTTCTGTATCCAAGGGTACAGCCCTCAGATTTGTTTTGCATTGTTTGTTTCAGTTACTTATGGCAAGCTTGCATAACAGTTCTTTTCTTGCCTCTGTTCTCTCTATCTGTTTTTCCAGAGCATCTTTAATTCTGTCCACAAATTTGAAACAGCTTTCATCTACTCCTTGTTTAATATTAGAAAAGTGTTGGGTAGGGATAGAGTCATCAGGGGCAAGATGTAAGGAGGTTTTTGCTGCAAGTGCCACATCTTGTAATGCTTTCTTAGTTAAGGCATCAGCTTGGTCAGAATCCCCTTCCCCAGCCAGCTGTTTGACCATAAAATCTGGCTTATCAGCATTTGTAGAATATGAGTCTGATAATGTTTTTGTTTGTCTTTTCCAATGCCTTTTCCATAGCATATATTCTGCTGGGGAAAGGAGGCCGTGGGCAATATTTTTAGTATCATGGGGTACTAAAACATGTGCTGAGAACATAGCTTTTAGGAAGTTTCTGAAAATATGTGAACTTCTGCCATGTTCTTTGGCTATATTTCTTAATTGTATGAGTTCCTTATTTGAGTTAGGTTCCCACGTCTTTCTATTAGTGGCCTCTTCTCTTTTCCCTTTTTATAATCTACTGGGAAGGCGTTAATTTTTTGTGCCATCTGCCAGTCTCCTGGCCTGGTTGCTTCTATTTTAATTAGAACCCAGGGATCAATGTTGTCTGTATCAGAAACAGAGTCACTGTCACTGCTGTCCTCAGAGGAGCAATGAGAGCGAGCAGGCTCTATGCTTTTTATGGCATATTGGAGTGAGATTTTGCAGGGGTTTTTGTGACTGTGAGGAGGCACATGGCAGAGCTTGGCCAGAGGGAGGCAGCAGTGGAGTTGGAGTGGCACAGCATGCACAGGGTTGGGGAAGTTGGGTGGTACTGTGGGGGGTCTCTGAGGTTCTGTTCGTGTGACATTGAGGGTGAGTAGGCAGCTGGAAAGTCTGGGGGTGGGGGTAAGGGAGAAGCGGGGGAGAGGGGGCGGTGGGATTGGTCTGGGTGCCGCAGGTACAGCGTGGTGTGCTGCAGCTGGGGCGTGCAGGCACACAGGGAGACCTCCTGCTGTGGCAGACAGGCAGGGATGGGGGTAGGGATAGACACTGGGCTGCGGGGGGCGGTAGGGGTGTTGGGGGCTGGGATTGAGGGACCAGCAGCAGGGGTGGGAAGGACCACAGCGGGAGGGGTGGGGAGAGCGGGAGGAGGGGTGGGGGGAAACGCAACTATAATGGAGGCTTTTCTTCGGGGGTCCTAGCAATCCAAAGGCAGAAACGATTTCAGAAGAAATGCTGCTCCAGAGTTCCTTCTGTTTGGTGTGCCATGTATTGCGATCTTTTGCTGGGTTTCGGGGTGTCCTCAGCAGGCTGCAGGAGCCCGGATAGCACAGTCTGGTTTGGGACAGACTGTTCAAGCTCCCAAGCCATTTTTAGCTGCAGGCCATCTAGCAAGCTTAAGTGGTATCAACTCTTTAGTGATTATCAGCTCATTGTGATTTCAGCCCTTCAGCTTGCTAGGTGCTAGGCAGGCAGATGGAGGGAGAGAAAGGAGAAGTCAGTGTGGGGTTCCACAGGAGTGTCTTTGTTGATTCTTCTGCAGAGGTTCCCAGTGACAGCTCTTCTGCCCAAGCTGGCCAAAACCAGCTCTTTATATAGGGTACAGAGGTATCAGAAATTGTCCAATAGCAAGGGTTAAAGGAAAGTGACCTATAGTCTTCCAGAGAGATAAGCAGGGGTCCAAAGGCAGAAGAGGGGCTTGTAGCCCATTCACCATGACTTGGCATTTCCTATCGTAGGCTTCTGCAAGCCAGGGAGCCTCTGAAGGCCCTGTACCTGCTACATTGCTTATCATCTGCCCAGTCACAAGTTACTGCAGCTGGCAAACACAACCAGTCTGTGCTTAGGGCCAAATAATGGTTGAGTGCTAGTGCAGGGACCCACCATCTTCACTGATGGTTCAGGATAAACAGGGAAGGCCATTGTTAACTGGAAGGATGGGTCTGTATGGCAAGTGCTGGAAGGCCAAGTGTCTGGCTCAGCCCAATTGGTTGAGCTAAAGGCAGTTGCTATTGCATTCCAGAAATTTTCTCAGGTGCCTCTGAATTTAGTCACTGACTCTGCCTATATTGTAGACATAACCAAGCGTTTGGATTGCTCACTTCTGAAAGAGGCCAATAGCGCACCTTTGTTTCAGTTATTGAAAGCCTTGTGGTGTGCAATTCAAACCGGGGTTCATTGTTATTACATCCTGCACATTCGGAGTCTCACCACTTTACCAGGTTTCATAGCAGAAGGTAATTTCAGGGCTGACAGGTTGGCTAATCCTGTGTGGGTAGCGCCTCAGCCTGACAAGACTGTGGAAGCCAAAGTGTCACATGATTTTTTTCATCAAAATGCACATACTCTGCAAAAGCAATTTCAGTTAATGTTGACTGAAGCTTGTGACATTGTCAGTTCCTGTGCTGACTGCCATGGACTTGCTGCACCTTTACCAGCAGGGGTTCCCCAGAGGCCTAAGGGCCTTGCAGCTTTGGCAAACAGATGTTATTCACATTGCTGAGCTTGGTCACTCAAGTATGTGCATGTGTCTATTGATACCTTCTCCTCTGCCATGTGGGCATCTGCTCATACAGAGGAAAAGTATATACGACATTATTGCCCATTGGAGGATGGCTTTTGCAGTTTTGGGGATACCTTCTTTTGTGGAAACAGACAATGGCCCTGCCTTGTCTCACTGAAGACACTTCAGTTTTTACGTTTATGGGGAGTCTCACACAAACTTGGTATTTTGCATTCACCAATGTGTCAAGCTATTGTTGAACAGGCTCATGGCACGTTCTGGAAAAACATAAAAGGGAGAGTCTCCACATAGTCAACTGGAAAAAGCTTTATATACAATTAATCATCTTACAGTGCCAAAGAATTCACAGACTCCTGTCATTCTGAATAATTTTCTCTTATTGAATTCAGCAGGTGAGACGCACCTGCCTCAAGCAAAGGTCTGGAAATGGGACCTTGCCACCAATAACTGGGAGGGCCCATGCGACCTTATCACCTGGGCCTGCAGGTATGCATGTGTCTTCACAGGTACGGGGGTATGATGGATACCTGCAAGGTGTGTTTGCCCTGACTTGCAAACATCAGAAACAGAATGTGGCCAGCAGGCAACCTTCAAGCAGTGGCCAAAGTGCTGACCATCAATCACAGTCTTTGAATGATGAGATCAAGACACCGACCATCAACAAGCTGGCCTTTCTATGAGTGGGGAATGAACATTTTATCTTTTTTTTGTTTCTGGAAACAGATTGTTGATGAGTTAGACTGCCAGTGTTATAAGGAGATTAACCATGTTACTATACTAAGAGCTGGTAACTGACTTTCAGAATTAATAGTTAAAGTTTATGGAATATAATGGTAGGGAATTTATAGTATAAATAAGAGATCTCTTTGACCATTCTGAGCCAATGTCTGATTGAGGTTTTGGTTGATAGCTGATAAACCTCTGGAGCTGTGTATGTTCTCTTTCCTGCAAGGGATCCTGCAGGACATTACAAACACCTCCTCCTCCTTTAAACAAAAAGGGAGAATTGTGGATATTCTCAGTTCAGTCGAGGAAAGAACAGAGATAATTTCTCCCAGGCCAAGCCTGGGAAAAGAATTAAAACAATTATTATCTCTCCTTTTGTAACCGTTGTTTATAGATACGGTTCTCCAGAGTGTGCTACTCATAGTTCATCAGTAGTGTAAGAGGTTTTTACCTCACGACCAACGAAGTCTCACCTTAGTGAGTCACATTATAAAAGACCTGCTACCTTCATTTAATTGCCTTCTGATTCAGCTCCTGAAGACTGGAGTCTTTCATTCCATCCCTGACTCAACAGTGTCAGTTAATTATTCTACTCATTCACATGGAGGTTGCTGAGGCAGCAGCAATGCAGTTCAATATCAAAGATTTGTTATTGTTCAGACCATGTTATAAAATCTCTTGATTATCCATGTGCAGCTTGATTTATTTCTTCAGCTAATATTTGTGCTCTTGGTAATAGGATAGTGCAGCTATGGATTGTAGGAGACATTTTAGATCACAGATTTTATGATTTCCATCTAGGAAAAGTAATACTAAAAAAGCTTTAATATTCTTCACATTTTATTATTATAAGCCATCTAAACCAAGAATCATTTTTGCCTAAGTTTTTGTCTTTGCTCTTCTGGGCTGCTCCAAGATTGTATATGAAGGCTCGTCAAATCTGTGATAACCAGGTATCTAGAATGTAGATATCTATAATTTAGAACCAGATATCAAGAATTTATCTGTGATCTCAGCACAGCTGTCTTAATACTGTTTTAAATGCAAAATGTCCACAATATGACCTGCAGAACATGCCCTTTGGGACATGCAAAGAAAAAATTTCATATACCATTAAAATTGATATCAAACACTCTTAGGCAGCTACATAAAGCCTCTGTAGTAGGGCTGCATCTTCTTTGCATCCCTTATTTTCCCCCATTCCTTATTTCCTCAGGTGTATAGTAGTTAGATATTTAATAATTTTGGGCTGTACTTTAGTTACCTGTGTACCTGTCCCTCTACGGGAGCTGGGTGTCCAAACTGCCTGTAGAGCTGGTGGAGATCTCATCCTCGGTTCAGATGCCTTCAAGTGGGCATCTTGATCAGTTTAATCTACTCTGTGGGATCTGTTGTGCTTCATTTGCTGCTCCAGAAGAAAAAGGGTCTCCCATACATATGTGCACCCGTACAGATATGGGGTGCAGGGCAAGGGTCTTGGGTACAGGAGATGAGCTGCTGAGGTTGAAGGTACACACTCATCTTGTTTAGATAGATAGATAGATATAGATTTATACATATATACATCTAGAGATAGAGATATAGATATATACATATCTATCTATATAGATATATAGATGTATAGATAGATATTTGAAAATCTAGCTCAGCTCGGAGGCATGAGTGGCTGCAGGAGATGCTGGCAGCTGCAGACATGCTCAGCTGGCATTTCTACTCTTAATTCTCAGGACAAACTCAAGAGGCTTTGTTGAGGAGGTCTCCATTGGTGGGAGCACAGTTTCATGAAGGGCACTGACTTTAGGAGTCTGACTTTTGAAACAAATTAATCCCTTTCCTGAATCACTGTGATATTTGGCAGGCATGAATGGTTATAGTGAAACTCACTTAAGGAGAGAATCACACATGTGTGTGACGTAGAAAAACACACAAGTGGGATGCACTTTCTGACTCTTTCCTGTGAGCTGTCAGCACTTTTGTCCTTACTCATGTGACTGTGAGAAGAATGAAAACAATTTAATTTGTTAACAGCAAATTCAGTTTTAAGAGTGGTGTGAAATACCGAACTAAGACTAATAGCAGAGGAATGATTGTGATTTATAAGCATGTATTTTGTTTTTTATTGGAGAAAACAGACTGATTACAAAGGATATGAAGATCAGTTTAGTGTTTTCTCTGGGATCTTTTCACAAAGCATGCAGTTTCACTGACCTGAACTGACCTAACTTTTTACCATAATGGGAGGCACTTATGCATGGATATTTATTAAAAATGTGATAGCCAGTCTAGTCTTTTTTACATTTAATCTGGTGTTTCTACCATTCCTTTCAGCCAGCGACTAACCAGGAGACTTCAGATAGTTTCAGAAATTGCGTGATTTGATTATACCTGTGTTTAACATCACTCTTTAGACAGTACTAGGTGTACTTCAGGCTTTTCCTTACATTATTTGCACAGTCCTACTTAAAAATAAATGAGGGGAAAATACATGAAAACTTGTACAGCTTGAAATAAAAGTTTCAGAGTCATAGCCATTGAGTGTATAAGATGGGTAAAATCTGTATTATCTGTTTCTGTGCTTTTATTCTCAGCTTTAAGCTAAGTTTCTTTTTGATTCCAATATTGCTTCATTGCCTTCTCTGAAGTGCAGTTTTCTCAGGCAGGTCTAGGGAAATTCCCAATTGTAAACACTGTTTTTCTCTTTGGAAAATCGACATTTTTTTCCTACCCACAAATCACAGATCAAGCCAAGAAAGGATGTTTTTCCAGTATTCTTTAATGCTTTATTCAACACTGCTCAAAGTATATAAGGATTACCATCTAACATGTGAAATGCAAGTTGGCCTGTTCAGACTTTACTCATTATGCAGTTCTTGAGGCATAGAGAGGGATTATATCCACCAGTTCCTGAGGAAAGCAGTTCTTGACCATACCAAATGCCAGACCAAACCGCATGAGGAAAATCATGTTCTCCTGTGTGTTTGGTACATGTACTTCCCTGGAAGACACAAAATAAAAACTGATCTTTGAAGAGTTAGGTTTTAATAAAATTGAAGAGTTGTTTATATTGTTTATTGCTACTTTTGTCCATCCATTCAGGATGGTAAAAGGAACAACTTGGAGCTACTGAGAACATTCAGATGTTTATTGCAACTTGCAAAATGAGTCGTGAGATGAGAGAGCAAATGTGTTTATGTACATATTTGTATATGGGGTTTACTTACACAGATTGATATCTGTATAGGTCTCTTTTTAACCTGTTTCTCTGCTCTGCTTACTCCCTCACCTCTTGCTTTTCCTCCTGTGCCCCCTGTGTCCCCTCTCCCTGTGCTGGGTCCCAGCTGGCGGCCGGGCTGGGCAGAGCAGCACTTCCAGCCCCGGCTGTCCCTGGAGCAGTGGGAGCTGCCGATGGCCCCAGGCACTGTCCCCTGAGGAGCTGCTGAAGGACAGTGAGACAGAGGGGGCTGAGGGGGCTGAGGGGGGCGGTGGTGCTGAAGGGACAGGGAGCCTGAGCTGCTGCTGGGGCTGAGGGCTGTGGGTCAGCCAAGGCCGATGGTGGCACTGAGGTGACAGGGAAGTGGCACAGGCTGAGGGGCTGGCGAGTCTCGGGGGATGGGATGGGTCAGAAGGGACTGAGGGGGGTGAGAGGACTGTGAGGGGCTGAAGAAACTGAAGAGGGCTGGGGGTTCACCGAGAGCATGGCGGGGCTGAGGGAATGGAGGGGGCCAACAGGGAGCACAGCAGGGACTGCAGCTCTGCCAGGCCTTGGAACCAATTCCAGAGCCTCCACTTTTGTCACAGCTGCAAGGAAGACCTTGAGGACAGCCGGAGACTGACGGGAGCCAGCAGGGAGGAGCTGAAGGCCAGCAGCAAGAGCTGTGAACGGAGACCTGCTGCTGCCAGCCTGGAGAGAGCCCGGCTGAGGCCACAGGTCCGGGCAGGCAGGGTGGGGCTGAGGGCGGCGTGGGCTGTGGCCATGGGCACTGCCTGGTGGGGCAGGAGCAGGCCCTGCCCGTGCTGGGGCTGCTCAGCGCAGCTGCCCTGGCCGGCACAGGGGCTGTCCTTGGGCAAGGCAGCCGTTGTTAATTCAGGTTTGTCCTTTATCAACCCTGTTACATAGAAATCACTTTCTCACAGCAGAGAATTGTGGTTGCAGCTCTCTTCACAGAGAGCAGCAGGCTCAATTTCCCCAGGATTTTTCCTGGGGAAGTCTGTGAGAAAGCTCAGAGAAGAAGAAAAACAATTCTTATCTTTACTTGCTGCATCCGTTGTTTGGCACATGTGTTATGTGTAATGTGTTATGGAGATTGTTTACCAAAAGGGATTTGTTAATTGGAGACTTGTGATGGTGTTTGGATTGATTGACCAATTAGGTCAAAGTTGTGTTGTGACTGACTGTAAGGGGTTATGGGTTTTTCTTTAATATATTTTAGTATTAGTATAGTATAGTAGTATGGTATAATATACTATAGCTTAATAAAGCATTTATTTAGCCTTCTGAAATCATGGAGTCAAATATTCAATATTCTCTGCTCCGGGGGCATGCTGCTACTATAGACTAAATGAAATTCCTTAATACAGATGAGAATTTGTCAATTCAGGCTGATTAAAGGGGAAGTTTTCTGCTATTGTGGAAAGACAATCTAGATAACCTGTTTGCTGTACATCCTGGAGGGGGCTTTGCAGTTTAGGATGAAAAGGAAAAAGACATTTCTATTCAGAGGCGTCTTGAAAGAGGTTTTTGTATTACCAGAAGCAGCTACACTGATATCGACCAGTATGGGAAATGGATTTGTAGAGAGTTCTCAGGGCCTGACCGATGACCCACACAGTATGCATCCATATGCAAACTTTGAGATAAGAAATGCTGACTTAGATATGCCATAGAATAGGACAGATACTGTTAAGAGAGAAATGGAGCTAGAAAAAAGTTTCAAAGGATGGATAATAAGACTGGATACTCTGGAGAAAAAGAACTATGAAAGATGCATTGCAGTGGGACCCACGAGGGGTAGTTTTAGATGATTGGCTTTAAGGCATCTACAGCATGGTGTGGCAAAAAGCTGATAATCCAAGAAATGCTTATAGGAAATAGTCAGCTTCTGATTGTGATAGCGTGAATTTTAGTATCTGTATTGTCTCACCCTTCTCATGAGACTGAAAATGGAATAAAAGTTTTTAAAACACCTCTCAATTGCCCCATCTCTGGGTCAGAAAAGGTTATCATCTGACAGATTGGTGTTCCCATGTCAGGAGCAAATAACTTGACTAAACTGTCCAACCTAAAAGCCCCTAGGTAAGTTTTGTAAAGTGTTGCTGAGAGAAGCACAAATCCCAGGATCATAACTCTTACAAGAGGAGAGAAGTTGGATTTCTACCCTCGTCACTGGCTCGATCAGGTCAGAGATCTGACAATACTCTCCTGTTGTTCAAGATCAGGTAAGCCTCCAGGAACATGATAGGACATAAGATGTCCACTTTGCCTAGAGATATTTATAAAAACCTCAAAGATCTGGTCAAATCTAATTCCTGTAGTGTTTCAAAAACAGAGTTTAATGACTTACTATTGTACTTTCAGAAACAGTTTCCAGCTACAGATAAAGCTTCTGTGTTTTCAGTCCCTCTTTGGGAACTATTAGGACCAAAACTCTACAATGCTTTTACCAGAAAGAGAGATCAAACAGCTGCTAAGTTGCTTCTGGTGTGTCCTAGGATGATTGATATGTTTAAACATTCTACTAAACCCTGCACTTCCTCGGCTGTGTCTGCGCCTACCCCCGACACTCAGGCTGAGTCCCCAGACCCCCCTCTGCTCTTCAGCCATAGCTCAAGACCCAGAAATTCAGACTGGGGAGGTGACACCTCCACCCCTACCACAGTGATGTGCCCCCCAACTTTCACCATTTTCCGAGCCGTGTCCGGGTCCCCCCTCTCCCCTCCCAAAATGCGAACTCTTTGCCACTTGTGAGGAAAAGGATGGGGAGAGAAAGAGGGGAGAATTTCTTGACAATAGTGTCTCTGCTAGCAAAAGGGAGGATTTCTCTGTTAACATTACAAAACAAATAGGCTCTAGTCATTGTGAAATTCCTCTGAGAGTCTGTTATTTACAAGGCTGTGAGGGAGGAAAAGAATTCTAGTGATTCTGAAGAAGAAGTTAACCTATTACATACTAGTCCCACAAAAAAAAAGAAAACCTACTTGACCTTCTTTTGATTCAGCACATAATTCAAGAAGACTGACTGCTTGGGATCCCAAGCGATCCCAACTTATTACACCTAGGGGCACAATGCAAACTAACAAATTCCAAATATATTTTTAAGAAAACTTTTACCATGAATACATTCTCACAGGAAATGTATCCACAACGAAACCAAGACTTTTTAATTTTATAGGTGAGAAGAGTAATAAAATTCTTGGACTTTCAATTTTTCCAACTGTTGTCTCGCAAATTATAATGAAGAGCTGATGATTTCAGCTCTTACAATGCTCCAATGGTAATTGAACTAAAGTCAGCAATAGCTATTACTATTACATTACCAATGACTAGAAATAAGCAAGCTATATGCTGAGAAATGCCTTTTGAGAGTTCTGGCCAGGTGCCTAATATCCTTTGGATAAAACATGTCAGTAATGAACAGCCAGAGCTGACGTGCAGTCTAACACACCTTGGTCAAACCATTCATATTGCAGGTATGCTGGACACAGGGGCAGACATCACTGATTTCTCGTGCATCCTGGCTGTGCAATTGGAGTTTTGTGACACCCATGGGTGCTCTCACAGGAAGTGGAGGAGCTGCCTTGTGTCTGCAAAGTGAATTCATGATTACTGTTACAGGTCCCGAGGGAAGGACAGCAGCCATCCGTCCCTTCGTGGTGCAGAAGCCCATCACAGTACAGGGGAGAGATGTGTTTTCCCAGTGGGGATCAAAGGTAGAAGTGGATTTTTGATGAAAACCACAGCAATGCCTGCCACTCTGAAATTATCACGGAAAACCAATCAGCCAATTTGGATTGATCAATGGCATCTTGAACGGAAAAAATGGAATATTCTGAAAAAATTAGTAAATGAATAACTACAAAAAGGCCACATCAAACCTACAAACAGTCCCTGGAATTCCCCAGTTTTTGTCATTCATAAGAAGACTTCAGATTCCTGGAGATTGCTTCATGAGCTGAGGAAGATCAATGAGATCCTAGAGGACATGGGTCTCTGCAACCTGGACTTCCCTCACTTTCAGTGATTCCAAGAGGCTAGTGTTTTGTTGTCATCTCTGGATGCTGACAGAGAAACAGATAACTTTGTCTTAGGGAAGTTGTGAGAATGCTCAGAGAAAGAATTAAAACAGTTCTTATCTTAATCTCTGCAGCTGGTGTTTGTGAACATGTGGAATGTTTGTAATGGAAAAATATTTTACCAGAAGATGTTCTTCCTAATTAACCAGTGGTGTGAGGGGTGTTATTTAAGAACCAATCAGGTTCTGGGTGAACGATCCTACCTATAAATATGTGAGGTTCCTAATAGATCTCACTTTATGCCTTCTGATCATATGAGTCAATGTCACCTTTCTTAATCCGTTCCTAACTCAACAGAGACAGTGTACCACAGGGAAACCTAGTCTTAAGTAAGAACTGTGTGTAAGGTTTCATGGTGTCAAGTTCATTGATTTGAGTATAATGCAAATACTAATAGAATAAGAGGTGGATAATCTCTTAAGTTGGAAAATGTGTCTGGGAGTATGTATTCTATTACAGTCTGCTAGAGATAGGGCAATTATCTTCTGCTAATTGGGCCACCTGTTAAAACCAGGTGGGGCAGTTTTCTTTATCTCTTCCACAATAAATCCTCCCTCCGGAAAATATCTTCTCTTAGTGGGCTGTTGAATCTCACTGTATGACTAAAAAAATTACATCATCCCATTGAGAGATGCTGTATGCAGCAGGAGGACCCAAGCATTCCTACCTGGATATAATCTGAGATTTGGAACACCACAGCAGCCTTTTCCCACTAGATTCCCAGAAGAGCAGCTTTCTTTTCCACTGGATTTCCAGAAAAACCAAGTGCATCTACACCACCACTGGACCTTCAGAGGAAGACTACACCCTCCTACAGGATCACTGCTTCAATAGAACCACATCTGCCACTCCAAGAAGGCTACTGCCACCATGTAATTGGACTGCTACTAACACCCTGACCAACACAGTGTCAGGGCATATTCTGACTCTGTCAGTAGTTTGTTTTTGTACTAGTGCATTTGTATTTTAATTTTCCTAATAATGAACTATTATTCCTACTCTCATATCTTTGCCTGAGAGCCTCTTAATTTCAAAATTATAATAATTCAGAGAGAGGCAGTTTGCATTTTCCATTTCAAGGGAGGCTCCTTCCTTCCTTAGCAGACACCTGTCTTTTCAAACTAAAACACAGGGCCATGACATTCCACAAGAGGAATCATTGGTGTACATTTCATGGACCTCTCTCAATCCTATTAAAGTATTGTAGTCCTGGTTTAGAATAGACAGGTATGAAAAAACTTTGGGAGACAGAGACTAAAATGGCTTGTGGATTTTTCTTTTTAAGAATGGGGAAAACTACCCAAAGGTGTTGTTTTATAACATTTTAAAATATACTACATAAAAATTAAAAACTGCAATAAAAAAAGAGTTTGATTAATAAGTGCTTTCTTAATTAGAAACACAGAAATGCGAAGATATGAATGCATATTTTCATAAATTGCAAACAAAAATATATCTACACTGAACTACAATACAATGGTAGGTAAGACTGTACTTTATTTAGATCTTCTTGCATTGCTGGAGTATTTTCCTCCTGAAGAGAAGGTAGTATTTTGATGAAGAACTCTGTCGCATCTGGTAATTAAATTTCCTTATTTCTTCTGGTGCTGGGTAACACATCCCGTCTGAAAGGAGCTACTGAAGGCAAAGAACTGGTTCTGCGTGGTCTGAAACTGCAGCAGGTGTTGACTGAAGACCCAATACCAGCTCTGTTTCCTGTCAGACGGGAGGGCATGTTGCTTGAAGTCACTGTAAGAGCTCTGTTTCGTCTCATACGGGAGGATGCATCCATGAATGACCTATAACCTGTTCCGCCTGGTATCGCACCGGAGGGTATGTTGGTTTCAGATGCACTGTTGAATCTGCCCGTGGTCAAGCTGGAGGGTATGTTGGTGTCAGACATACTGTAGGGTCTGGCTGGTAGTGCAGTGCGGGGTATATTGGTTCCAGACACAGTATGGGCTCTGTCTCTAGGCACTCTTCTCCCTGCTGGAGTTAACAAAAGGATAAAAAACAAATCAAGAGAGAATCTATGTTTGCTGTTAAATGCCGCTCGCAAGGGCATGTATGTGAAATACTTATAAATGATTGCTCCTTAAGCACTTATTTGAAACACATGGAACCTGATTATTATATATAAATATGTAATAGACAAAGGGCATTATTACAAGTATACTGCCCCATAAATGGTTGGTATAGCACTTTATCTGAAGTGCTACAAGTACTCACTTAAAGACATCTTTTACCTCTCATCATATTAACTCCAAAGCTGTGTTTTTTATTCAAGGAAGCAATCTGCAGTCTCCCTGATAAAAATTTTAATCCCTGTGCTAGTTACCCAGCAACTTTTCTTCTGAAAAATGTCTCATAACTTTCTGTTAGCACTAGTTTTATTGCTCCATTATGTTTACAATGAAGTATTGTTGTATTTGCCTATAGAGTCTGTGCAGCATGAAGGGAGATGCTGGTTAGGAACCCACATCCAAGGGACTACAATTGCTTTGAAAGCAGACACTATCAGGAGCAGGAGTAGGAGCTGGAGGTCTACCAGCTGCTTGGGATGAAATGTAAGGCTGAAAAACATTGTTGAATAAAAGTAAGTTGTAAAAACCAAGAAAATGCACAGAATGGAAATGGTTATGGTTGAATGGTTATGTAATAGCTATTACAAAGGCTATTACAAAATGTTAATGGTTTGTAACAGAAAGAAAGGAAAAAGCCTTTGGCTCTTAGAAAGAAAGAAAAAAAGAAAGTAATTAAAATAAGTTAGAAAAGAAAAATTCAAAAGTCAGACTTACCAGTAGGAGTAGAAGTAGCAGGTGTACAGAGTGCTCTGGATCCAAAGCTAGCCTGAAATATATCTGTTCAGAGATAGTAAATTTACTTCAGGGGAGGTAAATTTTTAAAAGCAAGGAAATACACAGAACTGAAATGGTTGTGTTTGCAAGAGAAGATGATTAAAAACATTAATGGTATATAACATAATGAAAGGAAGAAGCATTTGGCAAAAAAAAAAAAAAGAAGAGAAAATAAGAAAAAAAAATTAAAAAGTCAAAAAACCACCCACCAACTACTGTTACTCTGCTAAATCAAAAAAATCTTAACAACCAACCAACCAAAAAAAACCCCAAACCAAAAATAACCAAGCAAATGGGCACCAATAGGGAAAAAACACGGTAGTGATTTTAATCCCTGTGTTAGCTTTCACCACCCCTTTCTCTCCTGATAAATGTCTCAGAATATTTCTGTTAGCAATAGTTTTAATGCTCCATTATGTTTATAACGAAGGATTGTTGTATTTGCCTACAAAGCTGTGCAGCATGAAAGGAGATGCTGGCTAGGAACCCACATCCAAGCAACTACAATTGTTTGACAAGCAGACTTACCATCATGAGCTTGTGCTGGCGCAGCAGGTGTACGAGCAGCTTGGGATGAAACAGGAAACTGAAAAGAGGCTGTTCAGAGACAGTAAAATTACAGAGGAAGTAAATTTTTAAAAGCAAGGAAATGCACAGAAGTGAAATATCTATGGTTGCAAGAAATGGCTATTTCAAAATGTTAGCAGTAGTGTTATTGTTCCATTATGTTTAAAAATAAGTATTGCTGTATTTGTCTGCAGAAGTTGTGCAGCATGAAGGGAAATGCTGGCTAGGAACTGACATTCAAATGAGTATAATATCTTGACAAGCAGACTTACTATCAAAATTAGGAGTACGAGGTGAAATGGGTCCTTGGGGTACAAGCCGAAATGATTCTGTTTAGAGAAAGTAAATGTACTTCAGAGAAGGTGAATTTTAAAAATATAGAAACGTAGGGAACTGAAATAGTTTTGTTTTCAAGGGAAGGCTATTACCATGATTTATCACACTAAGAAAATAAACACCTTCCATAAAAAAAAAAAAGTTGATAGAGAAGTTAATTAAAAAATAAAAAAAACCAAAACCTAACACCACATCACCCAGTGGAACCACTCCCCAAACCAAAAAACCCAACCAACCAACCAACCAACCAACCAACCAAATCCAAACAGAAAACAAAAATTTTACATGCAGACAGGAACCAAAAGGAAAATTACACAAGTAATTTTAATCCCTGTGTTAGGTTTCACCATCCCCTTTCTCTCCTTTAAAAAGTCTCACATTTCTGTTAGCACTAGTTTTATTGCTCCATTACATTTAAAATCAAGTATTGTTGTATTTGCCTACAGGATGTGTTCAGTATGAAGGGAGAGTCCCACATCCAAGGGACTATAATTTCTTGAAAAGCAGACTTACCATCAGGAGAAGGAGGAGCAAGAGGTGTACCGGCTGCTTGGGATGAAATTAGAGGATGAAAATTACCTGTTGAGAAAAGTAAGTTTTAAAAACCAAGGAAATACATAGAAGTGAAATGGTTATGGTTGAAAGAAAAGGCTATTGCAAAAATGTTAATGGTTTATGACAGAAAGAAAGGAAAAAATATTTGGTTAAAAAAAAAAAAAGCAAGCAATTAAAAGAAACACTAAAAGAAAAAAAATCAGAAATAAAACACCCCCCCCACCCACAAGGACCACTCCCCCAAACCAAAAAAAATCCAACCAACCAAGCATCTAAACCCAGACTAATATAAAAAATATCTAAGCAAATTAGGGACCCATTATTAAAAAAAAAAAAAATCCTCCAGCGTTAATTTCAATATCTTTGTTAGCTTCCAACATCCCCTTTCTCATCTTTAAAAAGTATTACAACATTTCTGTTTGCAATAGTTTTAACGCTCCATTGTGTCTACAATCAAGTGCTGTATTTGCCTGCAGAAGCTGTGCAGCATGAAGGGAGATGCTAGCTAGGAACTCACATCCCAGTAAATATAATTGCTTGAAAAAGAGACAAGCAGAAGCAGGAGTTGGAGCAGGAACAGGAGGAGCAGGACATGTGTGAGCTGCTTGGGGTGAAACACTAGGCTGAATATTATCTCTCCAGTAAAAATAGGATTTAACAACCAAGGCACCGATTGGAAATGGTTATGGTTGAAAGGAAAGGCTGTCACAGAATATGAGTGGTTTGGAACAGATATAAAGGAAAATCAATTTGGTATTAAAAAAAAAAAAGAAAAGAAAGCAAGCAAGCATGCAATCAGAAGAAGTAATGAAAGAAAAATAAAAAAGAAAACACCCACCCACTCAATTCCACCACAATCCATGGATGTGGGCTCTAAACCCACATCCAAATGACTCTAATTTTATCACAAGAAGACTTAACATCAACAGCAGGAATAAGATTACAAGGTGAAATGGGAAAATGGGAACGCTGTGAGGAGTCTGTTCAGAGAAAGTAAATTTACTTCAAAGATGGTAAATTTTAAAAAGCAAGGAGATACATGGAATGGAAACAGTTATGGTTGGAAGGAAAGGCAGTGTTGGTTCCAGAGACATTCTAGGTTCTGTAGAATGACACACCGGCGGATATGTTGCTTCCAGACACATTATAGGATCTGCTGGGTGACGAAGTGAAGACTGAATCGCTTCCAGACACAGTATGGTATCTGCTGGGTGATGAACTCAAGGCTGAATCACTAGCAGACACACTGTAGGTTCTGCCAGGTGTCATACTACTGTAGCCTGAGACGGTTCCAGATGAAGGAAAGGATCTGCTGGGCGACGAAGTGAAGACTGAGTCACTTCCAGACAGAGTATAGGTTCTGTCGGGTGTCATACTACTGTAGTCTGAGTCAGTTTCAGACAAAGTATAGGTTCTAAATCTTGGACGTCCCCAGAAGCCTGGAATAAAAAAAAAAAAGGATACAAACAAATCAGGAGAGAATCTGCATTTGCTGTTAAATACGTCTCCCAAGATTATGTATTTGAAGTACTTACACAACTGTTTGCTCTTGTCTTAATTGCTTATTTGAAACACACGGCATGCAATTATTACATATTAATCCTTAAGAGACAAAGGACCTTAGGACAAGTATCTTGCCCTAGGAAGTATTGTAATCGCATGTTGTTTGAAGTTCTACATATACTCACAGACATGTTTTACACCTCGTCATTATAATTTCTAGGGTGTGTTTTTTAATCAAGGAAGCAAACTTCTTCTACAGTCTGACAAAAATTTTAATCCCTGTGTTAGTTACACCACCCCTTTCTTGTCTGAAAAATATCTCAGGACATTTCTCTTTGCATTAAGTGAATTGCTCCATTATCGTTATAATTAGGTGTTGCTGTATTTGCCTACAGAGGCTGTACAGCATGAAGGGAGGTGCTGGTAATGTACCCACAACCCAGTGACTACAATTGCTTGAAAAAGAGACTTACGAGCAGGAGCAGGACCAGGGGCAGGAATGAGAGCTAGACCTGGACCAGGAGCAGGAACAGGAGCAGGAACAGGACCAGGACCAGGAGCAGGAGCAGGAGGAGGAGGAGGAGGAGGGCTCCCAGCACCTGGGGGTGAAACACAAGGCTCAATATTAGTTCTTGAATAAAAGTTAGATTTAAAAACCAAAGCAATGCACAGATTGCAAATGTTTATGGTTGAAAGGAAAGGCTATTAAAAAATATGAATGGTTTGTAACAGAAATAAAGGAAAAGTAATCCTGCTATTTAAAACAAAAATTAAAGTATTTAGAAGAAGCAATGAAAGAAAAAAATAAAAAATCAAACAACCACCCACCCACCTCAACCACTCCCCAATACTAAAAAAGTCCATGCAACCCAGTATTCAAACCCAAAATAAAAAGAAACCCACAAGGACATAGGGCCCATCAGAAAAAAATTTCCAATATTAATTTTAAACCCTGTGTTAGCTTTCCCCATTGCTTTGCTCTTCTCTAAAAACTATCACAACATTTCTGTTTGCACTAGTTTTAATGCTCTGTGATGTTTACAATTAGGTGTTGTATTGGCCTACAGAAGCTGTGAAGCATGAAGGGAGATGCTGGCTCTGAACCCACATCCAAAAGACTACCGTTGTTTGACAAGCAGACTTACCAGGATGAGCCGGAGCTGGAGCTGGAGCAGGAGCAGGAGCTGGAGCAGGACCAGGAGCAGGACCAGGAATAGCAGGTGAAGGAGGAGACTGGGATGGCATAGGAAGCCAAATAAACCCTGTTCCGAGACAGTATTTTTCAGTAAATTACTTTCGAGAAGGTAAATTATTAAAAGCAAGAAATGCACCGAACAGAAATAGTTATGGATGCAAAAATAGACCATTTTTCAAAATGTTAGCAGTATTGTTATTGCTCCATTGTGCTTACAATGAAGTACTGTTCTATTTGTCTGCAAAAGCTGTGCAGCATGAAGTGAGATGCTGGCTAGGAACCCACATCCAAGGGACTACAATTGCTTTAAAAGTAGACTCACCATCAGGAGCGGGACCAAGGGGTGTACTGGCTGCAGGGGGTACAAACGGAGACTGAGGATAATCTGTTCAAAGCAAGAAAATGCACTTCAGAGATGGTAAACTTTAAAAACAAAGGAGATGCAGGGAACAGAAACAGTTATGGTTGGAAGGAAAGGTAGAGACAGAAAAGGTTCTGTAGGATGACACACCGGCGGATATGTTGCTTCCAGACACAGTATAGTATCTGCTGGGTGATGTACTGAAGGTTGAATCACTTCCAGACACAGTATGGTATCTGCTGGGTGATGAACTCAAGGCTGAATCACTAGCAGACACACTGTAGGTTCTGCCAGGTGTCATACTACTGTAGCCTGAGACGGTTCCAGACGAAGGAAAGGATCTGCTGGGCGACGAAGTGAAGACTGAGTCACTTCCAGACAGAGTATAGGTTCTGTCGGGTGTCATACTACTGTAGTCTGAGTCAGTTTCAGACAAAGTATAGGTTCTAAATCTTGGACGTGCCCAGAAGCCTGGAATAAAAAAAAAAGTACGAACAAATCAGGAGAGAATCTGCATTTGCTGTTAAATACCTCTCAGAAGAGTACGTATTTGAAGTACTTACACAACTGTTTGCTCTTGTCTTAATTGCTTATTTGAAACACACGGCATATAATTATTACATATTAATCCTTAAGAGACAAAGGACCTTAGGACAAGTATCTTGCCCTAGGCAGTATTGTAATCGCATGTTGTTTGAAGTTCTACATATACTCACAGACATGTTTTACACCTCGTCATTATAATTTCTAGGGTGTGTTTTTTAATCAAGGAAGCAAACTTCTTCTACAGTCTGACAAAAATTTTAATCCCTTTGCATTAGGTGAATTGCTCCATTATCGTTTTAATTGGTGTTGCTGTATTTGCCTACAGAGGCTGTACAGCATGAAGGGAGGTGCTGGTAATGAACCCACAACCCAGTGACTACAATTGCTTGAAAAGAGACTTACGAGCAGGAGCAGGACCAGGACCAGGTGCAGGGGCAAGAGCAGGAGCAGGACCAGGTCCAGGTGCAGGGGCAAGAACAGGAGCAGGAACAGGAGCAGGAACAGGAACAGGGGCAGGAACAGGAGCAGGAGGAGGAGCAGGAACAGGACCAGGACCAGGAGCAGGAGGAGGAGCAGGAGGAGGAGGAGGGCTCCCAGCACCTGGGGGTGAAACACAGGGCTGAATATTATCTGTTGAGTAAAAGTAAGATTTAAAAACCAAGGCAATGCACAGATTGCAAATGTTTATGGTTGAAAGGAAAGGCTATTAAAAAATATGAATGGTTTGTAACAGAAATAAAGGAAAAGTAATCCTGCTATTTAAAACAAAAATTAAAGTATTTAGAAGAAGCAATGAAAGAAAAAAATAAAAAATCAAACAACCACCCACCCACCTCAACCACTCCCCATGGATGTGGGCTCTGAACCCACATCCAAATGACTCTAATTTTATCACAAGAAGACTTAACATCAACAGCAGGAATAAGATTATAAAGTGAAATGGGTACTTGGGAATGCTGTGAGGAGTCAGTTCAGAGAAAGTAAATTTACTTCAGAGATGGTAAATTTTAAAAAGCAAGGAAATGCATGGAATGGAAACAGTTATGGTTGGAAGGAAAGGCAGTGTTGGTTCCAGAGACAGTCTAGGTTCTGTAGGATGACACACCGGCGGATATGTTGCTTCCAGACAGAGAGTAGTATCTGCTGGGTGACGTACTGAAGGCTGAATCGCCTCCAGACACAGTATAGTATCTGCTGGGCGACAAAGTGAATACTGAATCACTTCCAGACCCATTATAGGATCTGCTGGGTGACAAAGTGAAGACTGAATCGCTTCCAGACACAGTGTAGTATCTGCTGGGTGACGAACTGAAGGCTGAATCCCTTCCAGACACAGTATGGTATCTGCTGGGTGATGAACTCAAGGCTGAATCACTAGCAGACACACTGTAGGTTCTGCCAGGTGTCATACTACTGTAGCCTGAGACGGTTCCAGACGAAGGAAAGGATCTGCTGGGCGACGAAGTGAAGACTGAGTCACTTCCAGACAGAGTATAGGTTCTGTCGGGCGTCATACTACTGTAGCCTGAGTCAGTTTCAGACAAAGTATAGGTTCTAAATCTTGGACGTCCCCAGAAGCCTAGAATAAAAAAAAAAAGAATACAAACAAATCAGGAGAGAATCTGCATTTGCTGTTAAATACGTCTCCCAAGATTATGTATTTGAAGTATTTACACAACTGTTTGCTCTTGTCTTAATTGCTTATTTGAAACACACGGCATGCAATTATTACATATTAATCCTTAAGAGACAAAGGACCTTAGGACAAGTATCTTGCCCTAGGAAGTATTGTAATCGCATGTTGTTTGAAGTTCTACATTATAGTCACAGACATGTTTTACACCTCGTCATTGTAATTTCTAGGGTGTGTTTTTTAATCAAGGAAACAAACTTCTTCTACAGTCTGACAAAAATTTTAATCCCTGTGTTAGTTACACCACCCCTTTCTTGTCTGAAAAATATCTCAGGACATTTCTCTTTGCACTAGGTGAATTGCTCCATTATCGTTATAATTAGGTGTTGCTGTATTTGCCTACAGAGGCTGTACAGCATGAAGGGAGGTGCTGGTAAGGAACGTACATCACAGTGACTGCAATTGCTTGAAAAAGAGACTTACGAGCGGGACCAGGACCAGGACCAGGACCAGGACCAGGACCTGGAGCAGGAATAAGAGCAGGAGCAGGAGGAGGAGGAGCCGGAGGTCTCCCAGCACCTGGGGTGAAACACAAGTCTTGTTAGTTCTTGAATAAAAGTAAGATTTAAAAACCAAGGCAATGCACAGATTGCAAATGTTTATGGTTGAAAGGCAAGGCTATTAAAAAATATGAATGGTTTGTAACAGAAATAAAGGAAAAGTAATCCTGCTATTTAAAACAAAAATTAAAGTATTTAGAAGAAGCAATGAAAGAAAAAAATAAAAAATCAAACAACCACCCACCCACCTCAACCACTCCCCAATACTAAAAAAGTCCATGCAACCCAGTATTCAAACCCAAAATAAAAAGAAACCCACAAGGACATAGGGCCCATCAGAAAAAAATTTCCAATATTAATTTTAAACCCTGTGTTAGCTTTCCCCATTGCTTTGCTCTTCTCTAAAAACTATCACAACATTTCTGTTTGCACTAGTTTTAATGCTCTGTGATGTTTACAATTAGGTGTTGTATTGGCCTACAGAAGCTGTGAAGCATGAAGGGAGATGCTGGCTCTGAACCCACATCCAAAAGACTACCGTTGTTTGACAAGCAGACTTACCAGGATGAGCCGGAGCTGGAGCTGGAGCTGGAGCAGGAGCAGGAGCTGGAGCAGGAGCAGGAGCAGGACCAGGAGCAGGACCAGGAATAGCAGGTGAAGGAGGAGACTGGGATGGCATAGGAAGCCAAATAAACCCTGTTCCGAGACAGTATTTTTCAGTAAATTACTTTCGAGAAGGTAAATTATTAAAAGCAAGAAATGCACCGAACAGAAATAGTTATGGATGCAAAAATAGACCATTTTTCAAAATGTTAGCAGTATTGTTATTGCTCCATTGTGCTTACAATGAAGTACTGTTCTATTTGTCTGCAAAAGCTGTGCAGCATGAAGTGAGATGCTGGCTAGGAACCCACATCCAAGGGACTACAATTGCTTTAAAAGCAGACTCACCATCAGGAGCGGGACCAAGGGGTGTACTGGCTGCAGGGGGTACAAACGGAGACTGAGGATAATCTGTTCAAAGCAAGAAAATGTACTTCAGAGATGGTAAACTTTAAAAACAAAGGAGATGCAGGGAACAGAAACAGTTATGGTTGGAAGGAAAGGTAGAGACAGAAAAGGTTCTGTAGGATGACACACCGGCGGATATGTTGCTTCCAGACACAGTATAGTATCTGCTGGGTGATGTACTGAAGGTTGAATCACTTCCAGACACAGTATGGTATCTGCTGGGTGATGAACTCAAGGCTGAATCACTAGCAGACACACTGTAGGTTCTGCCAGGTGTCATACTACTGTAGCCTGAGACGGTTCCAGACGAAGGAAAGGATCTGCTGGGCGACGAAGTGAAGACTGAGTCACTTCCAGACAGAGTATAGGTTCTGTCGGGTGTCATACTACTGTAGTCTGAGTCAGTTTCAGACAAAGTATAGGTTCTAAATCTTGGACGTCCCCAGAAGCCTGGAATAAAAGAAAAGTACGAACAAATCAGGAGAGAATCTGCATTTGCTGTTAAATACCTCTCAGAAGAGTACGTATTTGAAGTACTTACACAACTGTTTGCTCTTGTCTTAATTGCTTATTTGAAACACACGGCATATAATTATTACATATTAATCCTTAAGAGGCAAAGGACCTTAGAACAAGTATCTTGCCCTAGGCAGTATTGTAATCGCATGTTGTTTGAAGTTCTACATATACTCACAGACATGTTTTACACCTCGTCATTATAATTTCTAGGGTGTGTTTTTTAATCAAGGAAGCAAACTTCTTCTACAGTCTGACAAAAATTTTAATCCCTGTGTTAGTTACACCACCTCTTTCTTGTCTGAAAAATATCTCAGGACATTTCTATTTGCATTAAGTGAATTGCTCCATTATCGTTATAATTAGGTGTTGCTGTATTTGCCTACAGAGGCTGTACAGCATGAAGGGAGGTGCTGGTAATGAACCTACATCACAGTGACTTCAATTGCTTGAAAAAGAGACTTACGAGCAGGAGCAGGACCAGGGGCAGGAATGAGAGCAGGAACCGGACCAGGACCAGGAGCAGGAGCAGGAACAGGAGCAGGAGCAGGAACAGGAGCAGGAGCAGGAGGAGGAGGAGGAGGAGGGCTCCCAGCACCTGGGGGTGAAACACAGGGCTGAATATTATCTATTGAGTAAAAGTAAGATTTAAAAACCAAAGCAATGCACAGATTGCAAATGTTTATGGTTGAAAGGCAAGGCTATTAAAAAATATGAATGGTTTGTAACAGAAATAAAGGAAAAGTAATCCTGCTATTTAAAACAAAAATTAAAGTATTTAGAAGAAGCAATGAAAGAAAAAAATAAAAAATCAAACAACCACCCACCCACCTCAACCACTCCCCAATACTAAAAAAGTCCATGCAACCCAGTATTCAAACCCAAAATAAAAAGAAACCCACAAGGACATAGGGCCCATCAGAAAAAAATTTCCAATATTAATTTTAAACCCTGTGTTAGCTTTCCCCATTGCTTTGCTCTTCTCTAAAAACTATCACAACATTTCTGTTTGCACTAGTTTTAATGCTCTGTGATGTTTACAATTAGGTGTTGTATTGGCCTACAGAAGCTGTGAAGCATGAAGGGAGATGCTGGCTCTGAACCCACATCCAAAAGACTACCGTTGTTTGACAAGCAGACTTACCAGGATGAGCCGGAGCTGGAGCTGGAGCTGGAGCAGGAGCAGGAGCTGGAGCAGGAGCAGGACCAGGAATAGCAGGTGAAGGAGGAGACTGGGATGGCATAGGAAGCCAAATAAACCCTGTTCCGAGACAGTATTTTTCAGTAAATTACTTTCGAGAAGGTAAATTATTAAAAGCAAGAAATGCACCGAACAGAAATAGTTATGGATGCAAAAATAGACCATTTTTCAAAATGTTAGCAGTATTGTTATTGCTCCATTGTGCTTACAATGAAGTACTGTTCTATTTGTCTGCAAAAGCTGTGCAGCATGAAGTGAGATGCTGGCTAGGAACCCACATCCAAGGGACTACAATTGCTTTAAAAGCAGACTCACCATCAGGAGCGGGACCAAGGGGTGTACTGGCTGCAGGGGGTACAAACGGAGACTGAGGATAATCTGTTCAAAGCAAGAAAATGTACTTCAGAGATGGTAAACTTTAAAAACAAAGGAGATGCAGGGAACAGAAACAGTTATGGTTGGAAGGAAAGGTAGAGACAGAAAAGGTTCTGTAGGATGACACACCGGCGGATATGTTGCTTCCAGACACAGTATAGTATCTGCTGGGTGATGTACTGAAGGTTGAATCACTTCCAGACACAGTATGGTATCTGCTGGGTGATGAACTCAAGGCTGAATCACTAGCAGACACACTGTAGGTTCTGCCAGGTGTCATACTACTGTAGCCTGAGACGGTTCCAGACGAAGGAAAGGATCTGCTGGGCGACGAAGTGAAGACTGAGTCACTTCCAGACAGAGTATAGGTTCTGTCGGGTGTCATACTACTGTAGTCTGAGTCAGTTTCAGACAAAGTATAGGTTCTAAATCTTGGACGTCCCCAGAAGCCTGGAATAAAAAAAAAAGTACGAACAAATCAGGAGAGAATCTGCATTTGCTGTTAAATACCTCTCAGAAGAGTACGTATTTGAAGTACTTACACAACTGTTTGCTCTTGTCTTAATTGCTTATTTGAAACACACGGCATATAATTATTACATATTAATCCTTAAGAGACAAAGGACCTTAGGACAAGTATCTTGCCCTAGGCAGTATTGTAATCGCATGTTGTTTGAAGTTCTACATATACTCACAGACATGTTTTACACCTCGTCATTATAATTTCTAGGGTGTGTTTTTTAATCAAGGAAGCAAACTTCTTCTACAGTCTGACAAAAATTTTAATCCCTGTGTTAGTTACACCACCCCTTTCTTGTCTGAAAAATATCTCAGGACATTTCTATTTGCATTAGGTGAATTGCTCCATTATCGTTATAATTAGGTGTTGCTGTATTTGCCTACAGAGGCTGTACAGCATGAAGGGAGGTGCTGGTAATGAACCTACATCGCAGTGACTTCAATTGCTTGAAAAAGAGACTTACGAGCAGGAGCAGGACCAGGAGCAGGAATGAGAGCAGGAACTGGACCAGGACCAGGAGCAGGAGCAGGACCAGGAGCAGGAACAGGAGCAGGAACAGGAGCAGGAGCAGGAGGAGGAGCAGGAGGAGGGCTCCCAGCACCTGGGGGTGAAACACAAGGCTGAATATTATCTGTTGAGTAAAAGTAAGATTTAAAAACCAAAGCAATGCACAGATTGCAAATGTTTATGGTTGAAAGGCAAGGCTATTAAAAAATATGAATGGCTTGTACCAGAAATAAAGGAAAAATAATCCTGCTATTTAAAACAAAAATTAAAGTATTTAGAAGAAGCAATGAAAGAAAAAAATAAAAAATCAAACAACCACCCACTCACCTCAACCACTCCCCATGGATGTGGGCTCTGAACCCACATTCAAATAACTCTAATTTTATCACATGAAGACTTAACATCAACAGCAGGAATAAGATTATAAAGTGAAATGGGTACTTGGGAATGCTGTGAGGAGTCAGTTCAGAGAAAGTAAATTTACTTCAGAGATGGTAAATTTTAAAAAGCAAGGAAATGCATGGAATGGAAACAGTTATGGTTGGAAGGAAAGGCAGTGTTGGTTCCAGAGACAGTCTAGGTTCTTTAGGATGACACACCGGCGGATATGTTGCTTCCAGACAGAGAGTAGTATCTGCTGGGTGACGTACTGAAGGCTGAATCGCCTCCAGACACAGTATAGTATCTGCTGGGCGACAAAGTGAATACTGAATCACTTCCAGACCCATTATAGGATCTGCTGGGTGACGAAGTGAAGACTGAATCGCTTCCAGACACAGTGTAGTATCTGCTGGGTGACGAACTGAAGGCTGAATCCCTTCCAGACACAGTATGGTATCTGCTGGGTGATGAACTCAAGGCTGAATCACTAGCAGACACACTGTAGGTTCTGCCAGGTGTCATACTACTGTAGCCTGAGACGGTTCCAGACGAAGGAAAGGATCTGCTGGGCGACGAAGTGAAGACTGAGTCACTTCCAGACAGAGTATAGGTTCTGTCGGGCATCATACTACTGTAGCCTGAGTCAGTTTCAGACAAAGTATAGGTTCTAAATCTTGGACGTCCCCAGAAGCCTGGAATAAAAAAAAAAAAGGATACAAACAAATCAGGAGAGAATCTGCATTTGCTGTTAAATACGTCTCCCAAGATTATGTATTTGAAGTACTTACACAACTGTTTGCTCTTGTCTTAATTGCTTATTTGAAACACACGGCATGCAATTATTACATATTAATCCTTAAGAGACAAAGGACCTTAGGACAAGTATCTTGCCCTAGGAAGTATTGTAATCGCATGTTGTTTGAAGTTCTACATTATAGTCACAGACATGTTTTACACCTCGTCATTGTAATTTCTAGGGTGTGTTTTTTAATCAAGGAAACAAACTTCTTCTACAGTCTGACAAAAATTTTAATCCCTGTGTTAGTTACATCAACCCTTTCTTGTCTGAAAAATATCTCAGGACATTTCTCTTTGCACTAGGTGAATTGCTCCATTATCGGTATAATTAGGTGTTGCTGTATTTGCCTACAGAGGCTGTACAGCATGAAGGGAGGTGCTGGTAATGAACCTACATCGCAGTGACTGCAATTGCTTGAAAAAGAGACTTACGAGCGGGACCAGGACCAGGACCAGGAGCAGGACCAGGACCTGGAGCAGGAACGAGAGCAGGAGCAGGAGCAGGAGGAGCCGGAGGTCTCCCAGCACCTGGGGGTGAAACACAAGTCTTATTAGTTCTTGAATAAAAGTAAGATTTAAAAACCAAGGCAATTCCCAGACTGGGAATGGTTATGGTTGAAAGGAAAGGCTATTAAAAAATATGAATGGTTTAGTAACAGAAATAAAGGAAAAATTATCCTGATTTTTAAAATAAAAACGTATTTAGAAGAAGCAATGATAGAAAAAAATAAAAAATCAAACAACCACCCACCCACCCACCTCAACCACTCCCCAATACTAAAAAAGTCCATGCAACCCAGTATTCAAACCCAAAATAAAAAGAAACCCACAAGGACATAGGGCCCATCAGAAAAAAATTTCCAATATTAATTTTAAACCCTGTGTTAGCTTTCCCCATTGCTTTGCTCTTCTCTAAAAACTATCACAACATTTCTGTTTGCACTAGTTTTAATGCTCTGTGATGTTTACAATTAGGTGTTGTATTGGCCTACAGAAGCTGTGAAGCATGAAGGGAGATGCTGGCTCTGAACCCACATCCAAAAGACTACCGTTGTTTGACAAGCAGACTTACCAGGATGAGCCGGAGCTGGAGCTGGAGCTGGAGCAGGAGCAGGAGCTGGAGCAGGAGCAGGACCAGGAATAGCAGGTGAAGGAGGAGACTGGGATGGCATAGGAAGCCAAATAAACCCTGTTCCGAGACAGTATTTTTCAGTAAATTACTTTCGAGAAGGTAAATTATTAAAAGCAAGAAATGCACCGAACAGAAATAGTTATGGATGCAAAAATAGACCATTTTTCAAAATGTTAGCAGTATTGTTATTGCTCCATTGTGCTTACAATGAAGTACTGTTCTATTTGTCTGCAAAAGCTGTGCAGCATGAAGTGAGATGCTGGCTAGGAACCCACATCCAAGGGACTACAATTGCTTTAAAAGCAGACTCACCATCAGGAGCGGGACCAAGGGGTGTACTGGCTGCAGGGGGTACAAACGGAGACTGAGGATAATCTGTTCAAAGCAAGAAAATGTACTTCAGAGATGGTAAACTTTAAAAACAAAGGAGATGCAGGGAACAGAAACAGTTATGGTTGGAAGGAAAGGTAGAGACAGAAAAGGTTCTGTAGGATGACACACCGGCGGATATGTTGCTTCCAGACACAGTATAGTATCTGCTGGGTGATGTACTGAAGGTTGAATCACTTCCAGACACAGTATGGTATCTGCTGGGTGATGAACTCAAGGCTGAATCACTAGCAGACACACTGTAGGTTCTGCCAGGTGTCATACTACTGTAGCCTGAGACGGTTCCAGACGAAGGAAAGGATCTGCTGGGCGACGAAGTGAAGACTGAGTCACTTCCAGACAGAGTATAGGTTCTGTCGGGTGTCATACTACTGTAGCCTGAGTCGGTTTCAGACAAAGTATAGGTTCTAAATCTTGGACGTCCCCAGAAGCCTGGAATAACAAAAAAGTACAAACAAATCAGGAGAGAATCTGCATTTGCTGTTAAATACCTCTCAGAAGAGTACGTATTTGAAGTACTTACACAACTGTTTGCTCTTGTCTTAATTGCTTATTTGAAACACACGGCATATAATTATTACATATTAATCCTTAAGAGACAAAGGACCTTAGAACAAGTATCTTGCCCTAGGCAGTATTGTAATCGCATGTTGTTTGAAGTTCTACATATACTCACAGACATGTTTTACACCTCGTCATTATAATTTCTAGGGTGTGTTTTTTAATCAAGGAAGCAAACTTCTTCTACAGTCTGACAAAAATTTTAATCCCTTTGCATTAGGTGAATTGCTCCATTATCGTTTTAATTGGTGTTGCTGTATTTGCCTACAGAGGCTGTACAGCATGAAGGGAGGTGCTGGTTATGAACCCACAACCCAGTGACTACAATTGCTTGAAAAAGAGACTTACGAGCAGGAGCAGGACCAGGACCAGGTGCAGGGGCAAGTGCAGGAGCAGGACCAGGTCCAGGTGCAGGGGCAAGAACAGGAGCAGGAACAGGAGCAGGAACAGGAACAGGGGCAGGAACAGGAGCAGGAGGAGGAGCAGGAGCAGGAACAGGACCAGGACCAGGAGCAGGAGGAGCAGGAGGAGGAGGGCTCCCAGCACCTGGGGGTGAAACACAGGGCTGAATATTATCTGTTGAGTAAAAGTAAGATTTAAAAACGAAAGCAATGCACAGATTGGAAATGTTTATGGTTGAAAGGAAAGGCTATTAAAAAATATGAATGGTTTGTAACAGAAATAAAAGAAAAATAATCCTGTTTTTAAAAACAAAAATTAAAGTATTTAAAAGAAGCAATGACAGTAAAAAAATAAAAAATCAACCACCCACCCACCCACCTCAACCACTCCCGAATACCAAAAATGTTCTTGCAATCAAGCATTCAAATCCAACCTAAAATCAAAACAAACCCACAAAGACAATGGGACCAATGCAAAAAACTTTCCAATAATAATTTTAAACCCTTTTTAGCTTTCCCCATTGCCTTTCTATTCTCTAAAAGGTATCACAACTTTTCTGTTAGCACTAGTTTTAATGTTCCATGATGTTTACAATTAAGTGTTGTATTGGCCTACAGAAGCTGTACAGCATGAAGGTTGATGCTGGCTCTGAACCCACATCCAAATGACTGTAATTGCTTTAAAGCCAGACTTACCATCAAGAAAAAGAGGTGCAGGTCTTTGAGCTGCTTGTGGTGAAACATGAGGCTGAATATTACCTGTTGAGTAAGAGTAAGATTTAAAACCAAGGAAGCACATAGAACTGAAATGGTTATGCTTGAAAGAAAAGGCTAATACAAAATTGTTAATGGTTTATAACAGAAAGAAAGGAAAAACCCTTTGGTTTTTTTTTTAAAAAAAGGACAAAACACACAATTAAAAGAAGCAAAAAAAGAAAAAAAATCATAAATCAAACACCCACTCCCTCACCATGACCATTCCCCAGAACCAAAACAATCCAACTCGCCCAGCAGCTAAACCACGAGTAATACCAAAACTATCATATCAAATTAAGGACTCATTATAAAAAATAATCCTCCATCAGTAATTTGAAACCCTGTGTGGGCTTTTACCATCCCCTTTCTCTTCTGAAGAGTATCTTTAAATGTTTCTGTTTGAGTTAATTTTATTGCAGCATTATTGTTACCATTACATGTTGCTGTATTTGCCTACAGAAACAGTGAAGCATGAAGGGAGATGCTGGCTAGGAACCCACATCCCAGTGACTACAATTGCTTGAAAAAGAGACTTACGAGCAGGAGCAGGACCAGAAGCAGGAGCCAGAGGAGAGGCAGGAGGTGTACGAGGTGCTGGGGGTGAAACACAAGGCTGAATATTATCTCTTGAGTAAAAGTAAGATTTAAAAACCAAGGCAATTCACAGATTGGAAATGGTTACGGGCGAAAGGAAAGACTATTACAAAATATGAATGGTTTGTAACAGAAATAAAGGAAAATAATCCTGTTATTTAGAACAGAAAGTTATTTAAAAGAAGCGATGAAAGAAAAAAAATTAAAAATCAAACACTCACCAACCCACCCACTTCAACCACTACCCACAATGGAAAAAGACCAGGTGACCAACCACTCAAACCCAAACTGAAACCAAAAATAACCCACAAGGACATAGGGCCCATCAGAAAAAAATTTCCAATATTAATTTTAAACCCTGTGTTACCTTTCCCCATTGCCTTTCTCTTCTCTAAAAAGTATCATTGAATTTTTGTTAGCACTAGTTTTAACGCTCCATTATGTTTTCACTTAAGTGTTGTTGTATTGACCTACAGAAGCTGTGCAGCATGAAGGGAGACGCTGGCTAGGAACCCACATCCAAGGGACTACAATTGCTTTAAAAGCAGACTCACCATCAGGAGCGGGACCAAGGGGTGTACTGGCTGCAGGGGGTACAAACGGAGACTGAGGATAATCTGTTCAAAGCAAGAAAATGTACTTCAGAGATGGTAAACTTTAAAAACAAAGGAGATGCAGGGAACAGAAACAGTTATGGTTGGAAGGAAAGGTAGAGACAGAAAAGGTTCTGTAGGATGGCATACCGGCGGATATGTTGCTTCCAGACACAGTATGGTATCTGCTGGGTGATGAACTCAAGGCTGAATCACTAGCAGACACACTGTAGGTTCTGCCAGGTCTACTG